>NC_025993.2:75015981-75058004 GCF_000442705.2 Elaeis guineensis | reverse complement strand
AAGATTCATTGATGGGTGGTTCACTAGATGGTGCGACTGGAATTCGGGATAAATGATCTGCTACAACGTTCTTAGTGCCTTTCTTGTCCCTAATTTCTAGATCAAATTTTTGAAGGAGCAAAATCCATCTGATTAAGCGTGCCTTGGCATCCTTCTTTGCTAGGAGATGTCTAATGGCTGAGTGATCGGTGTAAAAATGGTGTGGGTCCCAACCAAATAAGATCTAAATTTCTCTAAAGCAAAGACAACAGCAAGGAACTCCTTCTCAGTTGTGGTGTAGTTAAGCTGCGCATCATTTAAGGTTTTACTTGCATAATATATCACTCTAGGCAGCTTATTTATCCGTTGACCTAAGATTGCGCCCACAACATGATCGGACGCATCACACATTAATTCAAATGGTTCAGACCAGACAGGAGGATGAATGATTGGAGCTGATACAAGTACTTTTTTTAGAAATTCAAAAGATTCCAAGCACTCATGAGTAAATTCAAATTTGGTATCCTTTGCCAAAAGATTAGTCAGTGGATGTGCTACTTTGCTAAAGTTGGCAATAAACCTTCTATAGAATCCAGCATGACCTAAAAATGAACGTATTTCTTTCATAGATTTAGGTGGTGGAAGACTTGCAATTAGATCTATTTTGGCCTTGTCCACTTCAATCCCCTTTTTAGAAATGACATGCCAAGAACTATTCCCTGTTTGACCATAAACTGACATTTTTTCCAGTTGAGAACTAAGTGCTTCTCCTTACATCGTTCTAGAACTAATTGCAGGTGATTCAGACACTCGGAGAAGGTTAGGCTAAAAATAGAAAAGTCATCCATAAAAATTTTAGAAATCATTTTATCATATCTGAAAACATGCTGATCATGCATCTCTGGAAGGTTGCCGGTGCATTACATAGTCCAAAGGACATTCATCTATAGGCAAAAGTACCAAATGGATAGGTGAATGTAGTCTTTTCTTGATCTTCAGCGGCTATAGGGATCTGGTTGTAACCGGAGTATCCATCAAGAAAATAGTAAAACTCTTATCCGACTAGTCTTTCCAACATTTGATCAATAAATGGTAAAGAAAAGTGATCTTTCCTTGTCACAGCATTCAACTTTCTATAGTCTATACAGACCCTCCATCCCGTTTGGGTCCTAGTTGGGATAAGTTCGTTTGCATCATTTTGTACCACTGTTACCCCAGATTTCTTGGGTACTACTTGAACTGGGCTTACCCAAGAGCTATCAGAAATAGGATAAATTATTTCACTATCTAGGAGTTTCAGAATCTCCTTTTTAACTACATCCTTCATAGCTGGATTAAGCCTTCTTTGGGCTTCTCTTGTTGGTTTAGCCTCTTCCTCTAAGTATATTCTATGTTGAACTATAGAAGGGCTTATTCCTTTGATATCTGCTATGGTCCAACCTATTGCTTCTTGATTTGCTTTTAGAACTGACACTAACTCCTCCTCTTGCTTGGGATCTAGGTCTGATGCAATAATTACAGGCAAAGTTTCTTTGGGTCCTAGATATGCATACTTGAGATGTTCGGAGAGGGATTTCATTTCTAAAATGGGTGCTTCCTCTATTGATGGTTTAGGTGATGATTTCACCATCTCAATGATTGGTTCAGTAGGAAGTGTCGATTCCTGATTAATCTGATTTTCTTTAAGTATTTCATTGACATCCTCAGACTCATGGATTAACCAGGGGTTAGACTCTAGGTCGACTTCATCATCACTAATGTCAATGGATTCATAAATACCATCTTGAACTACATTGACATCAACATGAGAAGAGGATTCCTGTTCTAAGTTAAAAACATTAAGCTCAATGGTCATATTCCCAAAGGATAACTTCATTAGACCATTTCGACAATTGATTTCAGCATTGGCCGTAGCTAAGAATGGTTTTCCTAAAATGACAGGTATATGTCCTTTAGGATTCGCAACTGGCTCAGTCTCTAAAACAATAAAATCTATAGGGAAAATGAAATTTTCAACCTTTATCAGAACATCCTCGACCATTCCCTTAGGGATCCTGAGAGATCTATCGGCTAACTGTAATGTGATCCCAGTAGGTTGAAGTTTTTCTAATCCTAGTTGCTCATACACTGAATATGGAAGGATATTCACACTAGCTCCTAGATCTAGCAAGGCCTTTTTTATATTGGTTTCTCCAATAACACAAGAAATTGTTGGAGCTCCAGGGTCCTTATATTTAATTGGCACATGGCTAGATAGGTATGAACTGACACTTGCAGCCAAAAATACTTTCTTTGGTACATTAGTGGTCCTTTTCCTAGTGCAAAGATCTTTTAAAAATTTGGCATAAGTTGGAACCTGATGGATTATATCTAAAAGAGGAATATTAACTTGGACTTGTTTAAATACCTCTAAAATTTTGTCTAAATGTTCAGATTTATTGGATTTCAGTCTGTTTGGAAAAGGAGCTCTAGGACTTTTAAGTACTGGACTAGGTGAATTTTCAGTTTCTGGTGCTTGAGGTTGAAAGGTAGTAGTTTTAGAAGGTGACTCGGCAGATGAGTCCTCTATATCATCAAGTGCAACTACCTTATTGTCTATTTGTTTTTCCGATCTTAAGGTATGAATGGCATTTACACCATTAACTTGGTTTCCTTGTTGGGGTCGTGGACCATTTTGGTTCCTAGGATTTGGCTCAGGTTGGCTAGGTAACCTACCATGTTCTCGTTCACTAATGGTCGAAGCCAGCTGACTTACTTGCATTTTCAGACGGGCTATAGCTTGGGTGTTATTATTTATGAGTTGACCCGTGGTTTGCATAAAGCTGGTATGTGTCTTCATCATGGCTTCTAGACTTTTCTCTAAAGAGGTAATTTTCTTGTCATTATCATGGAAGCCGGCGGGTTGTTCATCACTGGGTTGGACCTTAGATTTTGCTGATTGAAATTTGGATTGCCTACATTAGGATTCTGGAACCATGAGAAATTTGGGTGATTCCTCCAACCTGGGTTATATGTGGGTGCATAAGGATTGTTCAATGGTCCTTGATAGGTGGCATTCACCTGTGCACACTCATTCAAGTAGGAACATTCTTCTAAGACATGGTCTGGTGCATTGCATCCTTTACACATGGGTGCAGATATTTGATTTATATTGGCTGGTCTCTGTAATTCTAAGGCTTCCAATCTACGTGTTAAGGTTGCAATCTTGGCCTCTGATGCTAGGATTGGTTGAATTTGATGCATTCCTCCTCTTGAAGGTGTAGCTTTATTAGGTTCCCTAGTTGTTTCCCATTGTAAATTTTTTTCGGCTAGGTCTTCTAAGAATTGCCAAGCTTCAGTAGTTTCTTTGTCCATAAATTGGCCTTGGCACATGGACTCTAGCATGGTTCTTGAGTTTAAATCTAACCCCTCATAGATGATCTGGCATAGTCTCCAAGTTTCTATTCCATGGTGTGGGCATTGGGTCAAAAGATTCTTAAAACGATCAAAGTACTTCCAAAATGATTCACCAGCTAGTTGGTAAAATTGATTTATTTCATTCCTAATCCTAGCTGTTTTATGATGGGAGAAATACTTTTTCAAAAATATTCTCACAAAGTCCTCTCAGGTAGTGACAGAATGGTTTGGCAGACTATAAAGCCACTTCTTAGCATTATCCTTAAGGGCAAAGTTGATTAATCTAAGTTTGACCTCATCCTCTGTTAATTGCAGTTTCATGGTTGCACATACCTCCTCAAATTCTCTAATAAATATATAAGCATCCTCTAATCCTGTGAATTTTGGAAGCATATTTATGATTTGAGGTTTGATTTCAAAATTGTTAGCTGTGGGTTGTGGCAACCTGATACAAGATGGTTGGATGGAGCCAACTGGATAACACAAATCCTTAAGGGTCATGGGTTGGATTGGTTCAGCCATTGGAACAACAAGAATGGACTCAATTCTAACTAGACGACCCGACACTCTTCTCCACACACGAGGTGTACGGTTCTCGATGTTTATACAATTTTTTTTTTATAAAATTTTTATGTATAAGAAAAAGAAAGAAAAGAGAAAAAGTTCTAAAGAAAAGATCCTAAGGAGTCCTAAATCTAAAGAAAAGTAACCAAATTAATTTAAAAATTAATAATTTTTTTTTTATTTTTTAAACAAGTGAAACAATAAATTAAACTCAATCTATCCTAGGGTTAACCTAAATCTAGACAGCTCCTAACTGTTCCAAGATGACCCTTCAAGCCTTCTAAGTGGAGATTGATCAACTAGTTAGCCAGGTCAGTATAAGAGGTGGGAGGTTCACTCATCGTTGCCTTTCTAGACACCAAACGAGTTGGTCAGGCCAACAACTGAACCAATTTAACAAACCACCCTCAGGGACTTGCCTAGACACCAACTAATCAAACAACTCAAACTTGGTAGAACTCTTAGGGTTCCTTGTCCTATTGAGCTCAAATTCCTTAAGGTTGACGTCTAATTGATTTTAAGATTAAAGGTCTAGGTAATGCAATATGATGGAGATGGTTTTTGGGCTAAGAAAGGGTAATGAAATCCACACCTTATCTTGTTAATGGGTTGATGCCCTTAGATTAATTATGAAAATGCAAATGCAAATAAACAAGATGACCAAGAATGTAAAAGATTTTAATTTAGAATTTTTTTTTATTTTGATATTTTACTTCACGATTATGAAATGTCTTTTGTTTTATTTTATTTTATTTTTTGTGATTAAGTAAATTTAAATGATTAGGTCTAAAAGGAAAAGTAATTAACTAAAAATAATAAAAAAGAAATTAGAAGCGTACCTGAGTTTTCCAGCAATCACCAACTAAATCTAGAAACCTAAAAGAAAAAGAAAGAGAGTTATAAAGTATGAAGAATAAATTTTGAAAATAATTTAAAATGCCAAATCCCCGGCAACGGCGCCAAAAACTTGATGTGCAAATCTTAAAATTTATAAATAAAACCACAAGCGCACAGTGTGCAGAGTAGCATGACCAGCGAGTATGGGTCGATCCCACAGAGACTTGGTTTAAAAATAATTTTCAAATCTATACTCAAGCGAGCTTTAACGAAAATCGAAAATCGAAAGTTGTTTGCTAAAGACAATAAGACTAAGGATCTAGGGTTTTTGATTCCACTAGATCTAGATTAGGGAATTCTACCTAGAATTTTTTTTATTGATCCTAACAACTACTCATTTTGTCTTTCCCAAGCATAGATTATGAAGGGACTAAGGCCCAATGATAACCCATCAAGATTCTTTATAGGGGAGTAGTAACTAGGATCCCTTAGGATTTTCTCCTCCTATACACTGAATCAAGCATGAACTATGAAGGGACTCTGACCCAACTGTAGTTCATCAAAAATTCTTGGAAAAAAAGAAAGAAAAAGAAACCCTAAGAAAAAGAAAGAACCCTATGTAAAACCCCTACTCATGATCTAGCTTCATCGCAAACCCTAGAAGGGATGCTTAGCTAGACATGATCTAAATCTACTTGCAAAATTTAAATGCAAAAAAATAAACTACCCTAATTTCATAAATTAAACTATCCTAATTGCATAAATTTAAACTGCATAATTTAAACTAACCTAATTGCATAAAATTAAATTGCATAAATTAAACTATCCTAATTGCAAGAAAAATAAATTGCATAATGTAAAGAGATAAAATTGCATAAAAATAAGATTTTATATAAAAAAAAATTATTACAAAAATCTCAAAGCTCGAGGCTTGAGAAGAAAGCTAAAAACTCCACTATCTAGGATTACAAGCCTGATCGGAAGGCCAGAATCCCTCTCCTCCCAAAAAACAAGGGCCTTTGGGGGCTTTTTATAGGCATTTAGGGGTTATAAGGTTTTCAAAACTTTAGATGTGGGACTAAAAGGTTTTAGAGGGTTGTTAGAGGGGTTTAGGGGCTCAAATCTCGCTCAAAAAGCACTTAATTCCATCAAGAAACCCTAAAAATTATTTCAGCCGTCCGATCTTCATCTAAAGGACCCAATTCATCTAATAAATCAAGCCGGAAGCAATTCTGGGCCGTCGGATCATGATCTGGGTGAAGCGCTGTCGTTGGATCGCGCTGCAGAGATGGGATCAGGTCGGATGCATCGCGGATCGTCCGATCAAGGTGCTGGAAGATTTCATCCGTTGGATCGCGCTGTAGATGGATCCCGTGTTGTCCTAGTGTTAATTGATTCTTGCAATTGCCTTGATTACGGTTGGATCTTGACCGACTGCGATGGTGGCCGTCCGATGGTGCAAAAATGTGGAGCGTTGGATCTTGATCAGAGAAGATCGGACCATCGAGTGATGTGAAGTTACCAGGTTGCCCTTCGGACCTTCTTCTCTCTTCTCATGAGCCCTGGACCGCACGCGTGGATCGGGCTCGCGATGCGTTGCGATGAGCCGAGACTCACTGATTGGCTGGTTTATGGTGCGCCGATGGGTCCATGGTCCAGGCACCTGTTGCTGTGGACCAGGCGGCTATCCAGATCACCAAATCAGTCGATTTTTGACCAATTTTGACCTGATTTGACTCGGATTTGACCCAACTGAGTCTTCTTTCTTCATTCTTCAATTCCTGGGTCAATTTAACTCCGTTTTGCATAAAATTTACGCCGTTGGAATCCTCTTTCCTTGTTCTTTTTATTGATAACCTCTTCTTCTGCAAAATATAATAACAAGTATCAATTTCTTAATAAAGTTAGATAATTTAGATATTAATTGATACTTTTTATGTCAATTTGTGACATAAATCACTTGCAGGTCGACTTCTTCTCTTATTCTCAGGTCAATGAAATCAAATTCTCTAAATTATTAGGTCCATAAAGTGATAAAGTTATGAGATAACTTGGTTATTGCCTCTCATTAAGGCATGTGATAATGAGTCTAATATTCTAAATAGGCATTGGAGATGCCACACGCCTGATGTTTATTATGTATTAAAATTATCATTCATCATATGACCATCATGATGTACCTTCAGATCAATGCTCAGGTTGATCGAGCCACACTCAGGCCTGGACATCCATTTGTTGGATGCACTTGATGTGTCATGTTAATGGTTGGACCTAATCAGGATTTTCAGTGGAGGTGCCACATACCTGCTGAAGGGATGTTTGGGATAAAATCCAATGCTAGAAGTTGTTTGGAGAAATAATTGGTTATGAACCTACCCATGGATGCACTAGGGTTAGCTGAGCCACACTCGGGCCCAAATGTAGTCCGTGTGGATTCTAGTACCTGCTAAAAAATTAATGTAATTCCTCGAGTTGGAGGTAGAGGCTACCAATTCATAAAAAATAGTGGGAGGACCTTTAGACTAAAGTCCATGTCTTCAGAATTAAAAAAAAAAATTCATATACTAATAGGCTAATATTATCTCCTTTCAGTTATGGCCAATACACTATCCCTCCGTTCGCTGTTGGACAGCGACAAGCTCACCAGATCCAACTTCGATAGCTGGTATCAAAAGTTGAAGATTGTGTTGGAGCACGAGAGAATTTTGTATGTCCTTATGGAACAAGCACCTGAATAACCTACAATCAATGCTCCTCATGCTACGAGAGACACTTACATGAAGTGGCTCAATGATCACATGGCTGTGTGTTGCGTGATGAGGACAGCTATGAACGATGAACTTAGTCGTAAGTTTGAGGATGCGCAGCCTGAGGAGATGATTCGAATGTTTAATGAGTCCTTCAATACCTCTGAGGATGTGGAGAGATACAAAATCTCCTGCGCAGTGTTCAATGTCCGTATGTGAGAGGGAGCTTCAGTCACCGATCATGTATTATACATGATTGAGCATATTAAATGCCTTAGCAAACTTAGCTTTCCATTGCATGAACAGTTAGGCAAGGATGCTATCCTCAATTCGCTACCGAAATCCTACCTACCCTTTCTCAATCATTGTAGAATGACGAAGTTTGCAATAAACTACCATGGTTTACTAGGATTACTGCAGACTTTTGAGAAGGATCACCAGCTCCAAAAGGAGCCAGTGAATTTAGTGGGAGATTCATCTGCAGGGTGTCAATCTTCTAGGAGAGAAAAGAAAAAAAAGGTACAAAAATTTTGTGCCATCGATCTTAAGTATAGCAAACCGTCAAAAGTTGACAAGAGCCAGGTAGAGTGCTTCTTCTGTAAGAAGCTGGGTCATTGAAAAAGGAATTGTCCTGCTTATATAGCCATCCTTGATCCAAACAGGCCTAAGAACAAGAGAAAGAGGCAAGTGGTTGCTTCACAAGATATTTATATGATAACACCTTGTAATTTCTCTGTTCGTGATACTACTATTTGGGTATTGGATACCGAAAGTCCTATTAATATATGCAATTCGTTGCAGGGACTGCAGGTAAGTAGAAAATTTTGAGAAGGCGAGCGGTTCCTTAACGTTAGAGATGGAAGTCTTGTTCCAATTCTGATCTTGGGAACTTTGTAGCTTGTCTTCCAGTCCAGTAGTGTCATGTTAGATGATTGTCATTATTGTCCCTCCTTTATGATGAATGTCATCTTTGTAGGACCTTTTGGCCAAACTTGATTATAAATTTATAATAAAAGATGATTTTTGTGATATCATTATAAATGATACTACAATTATACGTGGATAATTAAAATATGGCATATACATAATATCACGGTCTGTTAGTATAATGTACACACCTAGTAAATGCCCCAAAATAGATAATGTCAGTGAATCCTACCTTTGGCATTGTAGGCTTGGTCATGTGAATAAGAATAGGATTGACAGGTTGATCAAGGAATATGTCCTTAAGATAGATGATTGTAAATCATTGCCTACCTGTGAATCTTGTCTCCTTGATAAGATGACTAAGTCACCTTTTAAAGGAAAAGATGAAAGAGCCAGTGATGTCCTAAGTCTAATATATGCTGATGTATGTGGGCCTATGAACATAAGTGCCAAAGGAGGATACTACTACTTCATTATGTTTACAGACGGCCTATCGAGGTATGGGTATGTCTATCTTATGAAGAATAAGTCAGAATCATTTGAAATATTCAAATGATTCCATACTGAAGTAGAGAAACAAACTGGAAAGAGTATTAAGATCCTTCGATCAGACTGAGGAGGTGAATACCTTACCAGTGAGTTTCTGACATATCTGGAAGAGAATAGAATTCTCTCACAATGGACCCCTCCTGGAATACCATAACATAATGGTGTGTCTGAGAAGAGGAATTAAACCTTGTTAGACATGGTCCGATGCATGATGGACCTTTTCAGTCTGCCAATATCTTTTTGAAGATATGCTCTAAAAACTGCCTGCTATATTTTGAATAAGGTGCTCAGCAAGTCTGTCGATAAAACTCCATATGAGATATAGATTGGACGTAAGCCGGTGCTCTCACATCTTAGGGTCTGGGGGTGTCCAACTTATTTCAAGTGTTTAAAGATAGATAAGCTTGGACCAAAATCCGATAGATGCTTGTCTATAGGATACCCGAAGAAAACTAAAGGATATTACTTCTACCTCGCTGTAGAACAAAAGGTATTTATCAGCAGTCAGGCAGTCTTTCTGGAAAAGAAGTTTCTTGGTGAAGGATCTAATGCCTGTAAAATTGAACTTGATGAAGTTCATGAGGTGGAAGGACCGACACATACAGAATTGGGTTCGATTGGTGAATCAAATTCGGAGCCAGTAGAGGCACCATTAAGGAGATCCAATAGAGTACCGCATCAGCCAGATAGATACTATAATTTTTTGATCCGGGACGGTGATCTTATTGAACTTGATGAGAATAATGAGGATCTGATCACCTATATAGAGGCCATGCAAAGGCCTGACTTTCAAAAATAGCTTGAAGCCATGAAGTCTGAGATGGAGTCCATAGAGATCAATAGTATATGGACACTAGTTGATCCGCTCGAAGGGATAAAATCTATAGGCTGTAAATAGAATTTCAAGAGAAAAAGAGGAGCAGACAGAAAGGTAAAGACCTATAAAGCTCGTCTAGTTGCTAAGGGTTACCATCAGCATTATGGTATTGACTATGATGAAACGTTCTCTTCTGTGGTAATGCTCAAGTCTATCCGGATTATACTTGCTATCGCTGTACACTTAGATTATGAGATCTGGCAGATGGATGTCAAAACTGCTTTTCTTAATGGAGAGCTAGAAGAAGAGGTGTATATGATACAACCTGAAGGGGTCACATCCACAGATGAGTCAAAAGTGTGCAAGCTGAAATGGTCAATTTATGGACTTAAGCAGGCATGGAGGAGTTGGAACATACATTTTGATAAAGTAATCAAAACGTATGGCTTCGTTAGGAATGGAGAAGAGCCTTGCATCTATAAATAGACTTTCGATTCTGTGGTCATTTTTCTTATGCTGTATGTAGATGACATATTGTTACTAAAAAATGACATCTTGGCTTTACAGAGTGTGAAGCTATGGTTATCATCACAGTTCTCCATGAAGAATTTGAGAGAAGCATCCTACGTTTTAGGGATGAAGATCTATAGGGATAGATCTAGAAGATTGCTTGGATTGTCCCAATCCACGTATATTGACACCTTATTGAAGTGGTTCAACATGGATAATTTCAAGAAAGGCTATCTTCCGATAGGCCATGGAATTACTCTTTCCAAGAAGGATTGTCCAACAACTCCTGAGGAGAGAGAGCACATGAGTAGAATACCATATGCTTCGACAGTGGGATCTATCATATATGCTATGACATGTACAAGGTCGGATGTGGCCTATTCACTAAGGGTAGTGAGTAGGTACCAGTCAGATCCGGGTGAGAAGCATTGAAAAATTGCAAAAGCAATTCTTAAGTATTTAAGAAATACTAAAGACCAATGGTTTATCTATGGCGACTCTGATCTAAAACTTATGGGATATACTGATTTCAATTTTCAGTCAGATTGTGAGACAGTAGAAGTGTGTCGGGCTATGTATTTACCTTGAATGAAGGAGCTGTTTGCTGAAAAGGTTTCAAGCAACATACTGTGACCGATTCTATATGCGAAGCGGAATACATTGCTACATCGGGTGCTGCAAAGGAGGCGGTGTGGTTGCAAAAGTTCATTATCGAGCTGGGAGTTGTACCTTTTATTGATGGTCCTGTCCTACCGTATTATGACAGCTCTAGTGCCATAGCTCAGGCGAAAGAACCTAAGTCACACCATTGCACTAAACATGTTCTGCACCACTATCACCTAGTGTGAGAGATCGTAAATCGAGGTGACATCAAGCTTCAGAAGATCGACGGAAAGGAGAACCGAGCCGACCCCTTCACTAAAGCTCTCGGGATCAAAGAGTTCGATGACTTCAAATAGAAAATGGGTATAAGATACTACTCTGATTGACTTTAGTCTAAGTGAGAGTTGTTGGAAATTATGTCCTAAAATCAATCATGTGATGATTAAGTTCATCCTTATATATAAATTATTGATTATTGAATAATAGTTATTCTGATATTTTTTATCACAAAGTGACATCTTCCTTGAACTCTTGTACTATGATAAAGTCCTTAGAACTATGCTAGTGTATGATAAAGAGAAGATTTATCGTATAGTTCTTAAAGAAGTTTGCGACCAAATGATACGTCATTATGGGATGATGATATTTATCGAGTGAAGATCGTTGTGTACCATATGAGTTGGTTGTCCTCTTAACCAAGGAGTGTGGCGATACTGGTATGGCATACAGGTGAGATGTAAGGGTACATCATCACTGAACAAGTGACTCACCTGCTGAGCGTTCTGTTGTCAAAAACTGCTTGCAAAATATATGGGTATAAATATCCTTCAGACCTGAGATCACTATAGTAACTTGCAAGCAACTCACTGTGCTTTGGTGCCGAACTACCTGGATTTTTAATACAGTGATGGAAGGCTATTGGGTACAGTCAAGTACTTGCGAAGTCTATGTGTGGATCAAGATGGGATTGACTCCTCTGGATTATTGGAGTTGATGTATCACTGTATTTTAATTTAGTAAGCCTTGGCCAGGGCAATCCATGAGATAGATTTGAAAGATTGAAATATAATGTGAATGAAGCAATCTCGGTTGACAGTTAACCTGAGACCATCCTAGAGCATCTAGGGTCAAAACAATGAATTATGCGGTAACCATGAGTATGGATTTTGAAATATTTTTTTATGATAATTCGATCTATCTGGACGTCGAAAATTATTGCTAGATGGTATCTCGATTAGTACAAAAATTAATCCCTGTGCTACCGGCTTAGTATTTGAACCTATGGAGTCATGCATACAAGTCAGACAAAATAGGAAGGAATTGAACTATGTTTATATGTCCAATCTGAAAGTACTTGACTTGATTGAACATATAAGCTAACTTGATTGAGAATTGAGTTATGGCTCAAACGGGATTGAAGAGTTGACTATGTCTAGCTAGCACTACACATGAGGTTCAGGTTCAATCTCGGGGATGAACAATTTCTATCTATGATCCATGAAACATATGAAAGATTGAATTTAAGTACTAATTAATTTTAGATTAGATCTGTATTAATTAGACTTAAATAGGTCCAAAATCCAAGTTAGATTTGGTATAAAAGTCTTAAAGAGTTTAGGATTGACAGCCTTTCAAAATTATTTCGAACCAGCTTCGAATCGGACTCGAATCGGATCTGTTTTGGATGAGATATGAGTATTCCTACTTACACTGAGAATATCCACTCATAAAGTATGATCAAAAATTAGTTTGTTGCTTATTTGGGACATCCCAAGTGGGTGTGGGAGTGGGTGCAAAGTGGATGTCATAAGTGATGGCAATTATATCTCATATAGGAGTCCTTCTTTCATGAGTATTGGATCAATTCAAATCAGATTTGAATAAAGAGTCTTCTTATTGGATCATGAGAATCATCTATAAATAGAGAGAGCCTCTACCTATAGATGAGAGAAGAGAATAGAATAGCAAACAAATTAAATTGAGAGAAGAAAAAAAGAGAGAGAGACAGGCGTGTGGAGAGAGAGGTCCTTCATCTTCTACATCTCTCTCTTTGTTGCCGCCTCCTCTCCTTGGGTGTGGATCTTTTGTTGTCCAGCTATGCAACCCAAGAGGGGGGGTGAATTGGGTTTCTAAAAAATTTTAAGCTTAACTTATGACTTATGAAAAATATTTGACAATAGCTAAATAAATAGAGAGAGTAAAGCTAATTCAAGGCTAATGGCTAAAAGCAAGAATGCAAGAGAATAATGAAGAGTTAAAGAAGAGCAATTAGGCACACCACAAACAAAAAGATTTATAGTGGTTCGGTGCCAATCCTTGCACCTACATCCACTCCTCAAGCTCCTACTTGAGAATTTCAATCCACTAATCTTGTATTCAACCCGAATACAAACATCGGAAACTCCGACTCTAGCTATCCCAAGCTAGTCCACTTGTTTCTCGGGTACAAGCCAACCCTATACACTCCGATTCAAGGTTCGGATCAATCTTCCCTTATTTTCGAACCCTTCCAAAATAAAAACAGTAACTCAAACAAAGTATAACAATGAATAGCACAAGTAAGTACAAAGAAAGCTCCTTTAATGAGCGTATGAGACTTTAAATACACTTTACTCAAGAAGAAGAAGACCCTTTTTGATTTTCTCAAAAAGGTTGGAGACTTGAATGTGCACTTGAGGAGTTGGTGAGCTTGGATTAAAGGCTTCTTGAATGCTTTGAGTGAGCTTTTGCTTAGGGCTGAAAAGTTTGCTTGAAATCCCTTTTTCAAAATCTCTCTTCTTGATTCTCTTTTTTGATTCCCATCTTTTTGTCCCTTTTATAGCTTCAAGAAATAGTGAAAAATATTTTGGGCTGAAATAGAGCCGTTAGACCACTTTAAATGAGCATTAAAAGCACTTAAAACGGGTTAAAAACTAGCCATTGCGGAACAATCCCATCACAGGGGTCGACTTATGGGTCGACTCATGCTTGGGGGTCGACTCATGGGTCGACCTCTGTGGAAGAACACCAAAAAATCACCTGAAAACAAAATTCTATGATTTTTGGCCTAAAAATAGCAGGGGTCGACTCATGGGTCGACTCATGTCTTGGCGGTCGACTCATGGGTCGACTCACAGGTTGTGCCAAGCCAAAAAATCTGCGTGCCAAATAGCTCATTGTGCCATGAGTTGACTCATGGGTCGACTCATGATTTTCAAACATGCATATCTTTCAAAATACACGTCCAAAAATAATAAAATTTTCACCAATGGATCACAAATCTTTTGTTCCATCATTTGATGCTTTCAAATCAGAGTTTTGGTAAAATTATGATTTTGCCCCTGAAGAGCAATAAGTCTATTTCAAGTGAAAATCATTAGTACCCCTTCAAATGCTTTGTAATCATCAAAATCAATCCAAGGAGCAACAATCTCTCCCTTTTTTATGATGACAAAATACTTGAACAAAAGCATATATATGAAACAATAAGCATGAATTTCAAAGGAATGAAATGCATTTGCTTGAAAAGAAGATTGATTCTTTTGGCACGTGATACATGTGCCCATTTGCTTGTGTTGCTCATTTGCATGTTTTTCAAATTGCTTAGCATCTTGAAAATTTGCTCATTCTCATTTGATTATTTAATTTTGGTACCAGAGCATGTCTAGGAATTAATTATAAAATTTGCTCATTTACTTTTACTTTTACTGAACAATTTACTTACCAGAGCATGTCTAGGAATTAATTTTAAGGTTTGCTCATTTGCTTTTGCTTAACAATTTACTCATTTTGCTTTTAATTCTTTTATTAATCTGCTTTTGATTCTTTCATCAATTTGCTTTTGATTCTTTCATTTTGGTATAGCATTTCTCTCCCTTTTTGACATCATCAACAAAAGATTGTTTACTCCCCCTTTTTCTTTGAATACATTTTCTCTTTTTCTTTCTTTTGATGAAAATAATTTTACTAATACTACTTTTGTTTACTCCCCCTGAATACAACAAACATAAAAGATATACCATTGGATATCATGGATAGCATATATTACAATTCATAATATCTTAAGCATGCGCATAATTGAAAGCAACTAAATTTGAAGGTCATACATTAAAAGTCAAAGAGTAGATATATAATCAAAAAGTGACTGATACCACATAGTGGTTCCAATACAAACACCAAAATATAAAAGTTAATTTGTCAACATCATTACATGGCCCAAAAGATAGATCCTAGAAAAAGACAAAAGACAAGACTAACTACAAGGATCTAGTAGAGCTCATGACTGGATGGATCGGAATCAGATGTATCGGAGATAGGATGGGAAGATGATGGATCACGACCAAGAACTCGTCCTCTACCCCGTCTGCCTCTGTCATGAGTGGAGGTGCTGGCACAAGTAGGTGGGCGAGATGATCCTGAAGGCTGAGAAGCAATAGACTGAACTGCAAGAGAGAGCCTAATGGTGTCAAGAAGGTTCAGAGCTCTCGAAATAGACTGAAGTAGTGCAGTGAACTGTGTGGATGCATGCTCACTAGAGCCTCTGATCTCTCTCCTCAGGAAATCAAATCCACTCTCCAATACTCCTCTAAGTCTGGCTGCCTCCATAGATAGGTCTGAGACCTCAGTAGTGCACTCCTGTGGCTGTGGATGGGCCAGAGCTAACACTTGCCCCTGCAAGTCAAGTACCCTCCCAGTCAGTCTCAAAATGTAACCCTCGAGCTACTGAATCCGAACTGACTGATCTGAGATCATCTGAATACAGTGGAGATGTGGGGGATCAAAGTCTGATCAGATGCATCTAATGATGTGGATCCATGTGCAAAAGCTAAAGTGCTCCATTATCGAGAAAGCAAGGAAGCCACACGCTGTGACATCATCTCAATCTAGTCATTAGCCAATCTGATCTCTGAAGGAAATGCTCTGCTGTCTGGCTGCTAGACTGGGGTGTGCCTCCTAGTGGACTCTGAAGGGCCAGCCTCTGGATCTAAAACAAACTGGATGTCTGGAGATGCTGCCCTGATGTCATGGAGAGGAGATGAAGGACCTTCTTCCTCAGCTCTGTCCTCAGCTCTGTCCTTAACTCTGTCCTCAACTCTCTCTTCTGCACCCTTAATCCAACCACCATCAGTCCTAGTGAATCCCATGCGGTGCAAAGTGTGTTGGTTGATGGTGTCAGAGTGAGAGAGCCTAGCTGATGCCTCCCCCTCAAAACTAACTCCAAACCTCCTGAATATCAAGGTGAGGGCCATACCAAAAGGCAGATGAGCCTTGGATCTATTCAGGGTTTCCCTCATGGCTTCTATCATTAATGTAGGGAGGTTTAGGGGGGTTTGGGTAATCACATGAAACATAATACAGATGTCTCGGTCTGAAAGAAGGTCATGTCTACCACTTCTTGGGAAGAAAAGCTTTGTTACCATTTGATGTAGAATTCTCATTTCAATGGACAGGATCTTGGCTTCTAGTTTATTTAGGCTTTCCGAGTAGGTTCCTCCTAAAATCACATTGATTCCTTCTTCCTTCACTGGGAGTTCCATGTTTGAGTATCCCTCACAGGGCAAATGAAGAATCTCTCCCAAAATAACAGGATCTAAACAGATATAAATACCCTTAACAGTGGATGTTACTGTTCCATTGCTATAGCACAAATTTAGATAAAACTCTCTAACCAGATCTACATATGTAACTTCTTTAAGTGAACAGTAAAATTTCCAACCTTGGTTTTTGATCTTTGAACCAATGGAGAACCCCTCTTTTTCAAAAAATCTGAAGTCAACATTTTTCTCGGGTTCTACCTTTCTGACAGATAGAGGAATTTTACTAGGGCTTAGTAGAAACTGAGAAGAACCTGGAGTAGATGCCGAAGCAGGAATGGAAGCAGAAGAGGTCTGAGAAGCTTGTCTTTTCCTACGCATGCCCTCTTCCAACTCACGGACCGATTTCCTTCTTTGAGGGAGTTTCATTTTTGGAGCCATTCTCACCACCAGAACAAGCAAGGAGACTTGGAAGATCAAATGTGTGAGGAGATAGAGGGTTATTAGGGGATGGAAAGAGATTTTTGGAGGAGAGAAACTCCGATTTGGAGGAGAATGGTGGAAGCTAGGGCACACTCCAACCGCTCCAATCATGGGAGAAAAATAGGAATAGCGCCTTTCCCAAGGGGCGATTTGAGGTGGAGAGGTGATGGGAGAAGGATCTTGGGCTTAGACCTTGGATTTGGAGAGAAAGAAGAAGAGGACTATGGGTTTTGGAGGGAGGAAGATGAAGATGGAGAGGGTCGGCTCATGAACAGGGTTTTTAATCAAAAAGAGCTGAACCCGTGGGATGTTGGCCGAAAATTGCAAGTATGCCATTGGGTCGACCCTAAGGGGTCGACTCATGATTCATAAAATTTCAGAAAAATTATGAATAAATTTTGAAAAAATTCAGAACTCTGGGAGAAGAATTTTTACTTTATGTAAAGTTGTGAGAATGATAATCTTGAGCTTTTAGGTCCAAGAGAAATGATGGAAATTGAGTTTAAAGAATTTTTGACATTGATTCCTTGGAATTAGAGAGATATTTAAGCAGATGGATCAAGAATTCCTAGCTCTCTCCTAATTTCACAGAATCTATCTTCACTTAGGGCCTTTGTAAAAATATCGGCTAATTATTTTTCAGTACAAATATAGTCAAGAATTATATCTTTGTTTTGAACATATTCTTTTATAAAATGATGTCTGATTTCAATATGTTTAGACCTAGAATGCTGAATTAGATTTTTAGTAAGATTTATGGCACTAGTGTTATCACATCTTATGGGTGTTTCATTAAGTTTGATACCAAAATCTTCGAGTTGTTGCTTAATCCACAAGATTTGAGCACAACAACTTCCGACTGCAATGTATTCGGCCTCGGCCGTAGACAATGCTACCAAATTTTATTTCTTGCTAAACTAGGAGATTAGGTTAACTCCGAGAAATTGGCAAGTTTCACTAGTACTTTTTCTATCTAATCTACATCCAGCAAAGTCAGCATCTGAATATCCTATTAAATCAATTAATGAGTCCTTAGAGTACCATAATCTTAGAGTTTGAGTACCATTTAAATATCTAAGGATTCTTTTAACAGCATTCAAGTGAGATTCTTTAGGATTAGATTGAAATCTAGCACACAGACAAACACTAAACATGATATCAGGTCTACTTGCAGTTAAATATAATAGAGAGCCAATCATACCTCTATAATATTTTAAGTCTACACTTTTACCTTCTTCATCCTTGTCAAGCTTACATGAAGGGTTCATGGGTGTGCCAATTGCTTTGGAGTTCTCCATTCCAAATCTTTTGAGTAATTCCCTTGTGTACTTGCTTTGGGTGATGGAGATTCCTTCCTTGGTTTGTTTGATTTGGAGTCCGAGGAAGAATGTAAGTTCTCCCATCATGCTCATCTCGAACTCCCCCTGCATGAGCTTAGCAAAGTCTTGACAAAGAGATTCATTAGTAGACCCAAAAATAATATCATCAACATATATTTGTATAATTAACATATCATTTTGATTTCTTTTAATGAAAAGGGTTGTGTCTACATTACCTCTTGAAAAACCATTATTTAGTAAAAATTTGCTTAGCCTATCATATCAAGCCCTAGGTGCTTGTTTCAAACCATATAGAGCTTTATTTAATTTAAAAACATGATTAGGAAAGGTATGATTTTCAAAACCTGGGGATTGTTCTACATAGACTTCTTCAGCAATATATCCATTCAAAAATACACTTTTAACATCCATTTGAAATAATTTAAATTTCATAAAGCAAGCATATGCAAGTAGAAGTCTAATGGCCTCTAATCTAGCAACAGGTGCAAAGGTCTCATCAAAATCAATTCTTTCTTCTTGATTATAACCTTTAGCAACCAATCTTGCTTTATTTCTTATTACATTTCTATATTCATCTAATTTGTTCCTAAAGACCCATTTTGTGCCAATTATTGAATAATTTTTAGGTCTTGATACTAAAGTCCATACATTATTTCTTTTAAATTGATTAAGTTTCTCTTGCATTGCATTAATCCAATTATAATAATTTTCATCTTCTTCAATAGTTTTTGGTTCAAGATGAGAGACAAAAGCACAATGATTAAATACATCTTTAAGTGAAGAATGAGTTCTTACCCCATGCATAGGATCACCAATAATTAGCTCCTTAAGGTGATTGTGAACATACCTCCATTCTTTGGGTAGGTCATTTGTACCTTGAGGTTGTTCTTGATGTTCTTCACCTTCCTCATCCTGTTTATCTTTATGTTCCTCATCATCTTGAATTATGGAGTCTTTCAGAGTGATCTCCCTCATTTCTTCTATAAGAGGATCTGCATCATCAACACCTTCATTCTTTCTTGAAGGAAGATCGTTAGATTCATCAAAGACAACATGTATTGACTCCTCTACTACTAAGGTTCTTTTGTTAAAAACTCTAAAAGCTTTACTAGTGGAGGAGTAACCAAGAAAAATTGCTTCATCTGATTTTGCATCAAATTTTTTAAGTCTTTCTTTACCATTATTTAATACAAAACATCAGCAACCAAAAATATGAAAATAAGCAACATTAGGTTTTCTTCCTTTCCAAAGCTCATAAGGGGTTTTCTTTAAAATTTATCTAATCAAAGCACGATTTAAGATGTAACATGCTGTGTTAATTACTTCCGCCCAAAAATATCTTGGAAGGTTGCTTTCACATAGCATGGTACGGGCCATTTCTTCTAAGGTTCTATTTTTCCTTTCTACTACACCATTTTGTTGGGGTGTCCTAGGTGCAGAGAAATTATGGCCAATTCCTTTTTCATCACAAAATTTTTCAAAGTCTTGATTTTCAAATTCAGTTTCATGATCACTTCGAATATTTTAAATTGAAAATCCTTTCTCATTAGTGACTTTTCGATAAAATTTAGTGAAAACTTGAAAAGTTTCATCTTTGTGTGCCAAAAAGAAAATCCAAGTAAAACGAGAGTAATCATCTATAATTATAAAATCATATCATTTTTCTCCTAGACTAGTAGTTCTAGTAGGTCCAAATAAGTCCATATGCAAAAGCTCTAAAGGTCTAGAGGTTGAAATAATATTTTTGGATTTAAATGAAACTCTTGTTTATTTACCTAGTTGGTATGCATCACAAATTTTATCCTTTTCAAAATTTAATTTTGGCAAACCAAGAATCAATTCTTTCTTAATTAATTTTGAAAGTGAATGCATACTAATATGTGCAAGCCTACGATGCCAAAGCCAACTAGTCTCATTAATTTTGGCATTCAAGGATACTAGGCATTGCATGTTTATTTTGGATAGATCATTCAAATATATAAGCGAGTAAACATTACCATGTCTATGTCCAATAAATTTAATGCCTTCATTAATGGGACTAGTTACAATGCAAACAGAAGATTCAAAAATAACTTTATATCCTTTATCACATATTTGACTAATACTAAGTAAATTATGCTTTAAACCAACTACTAACAAAATATTTTCAATGTATTTGGAGGGAGTGATACCAATGTTACCTATACCGATGATCTTTCCTTTACCATTGTCTCCAAAGGTGACCATTCCTCCATTCTTGGCACAAGAGTGATGAATTGGGATTCATCACCAGTCATGTGTCTCGAGCATCCACTATTAAGATACCATTTTCTGTTTCCTCCTTGGGATGCTAGACACACCTGCAGGCAAAAGTCAAGTTTTTGTTTTAGGTACCCAAGCTCTCTTGGGTCCTTTTAGGTTAGTCATAATGGTTCCTTTTAGAACCCATATTTTCTTTACATTTGAGTTTGCAGATTTGTTAGAGAAGCAAGTGTATGACTTATGTCCTACTCTACCACATTTGAAGCAAGTAATATTAGAAGACTTGTTGCTTAAAGAGTTTACATAGATATTTTTCAGATACTTTTGTTTCTTTAAGGGGTTATAGTCAAGTCCAGCCTTATCATACACGGCCTTTTGATTTTCAAGAATCATATTAAGTTTATTTGAACTCAAGGTAAAATTTTCAACTAATGGTTTTAGCTTGGCAATTTCATTCTTTAAACTTTGATTTTCTTGAAGCAGGGTAGATTTTTCAATTGAAATGCTTTCATTTTGTTTCAATAAAGATTGATTTTTTGATTTTAGATCTTTGTTCTTTATCCCTAGTTTCTTTAGTTCATCAACTAAATCATAAAAAGCTTCATGCAGTTCTTCAAATGTAAAGTCACTAGGAGTTTCGGAGATTACCTCATTTTCATGTGCCATAAGACACAGGTTGGCTTGTTCAGTCGAGTCTTCCTCTTCGGAACTTGAGTCATCACTCGCACTCCAAGTGGCCATCATGACCTTCTTCTTGTACTTCTTGGGATCCTTCTTCAGTTGTGGGCATTCGGACTTGAAGTGTCTCGGTTTCTTGCACTCATAGCAGATAAGGGGTTGGTCTTTATCCTTTTCTTTGCTCTGTTCTCCTTTTGTGAATGGCCTCTTCCTTATCCCTTGTTTCCTTTTTCTCAAAATTTTTTTGAACCTTCGGGTAATGAGTGCCATCTCTTCATCCTGCTCTTCATTTTCGGTGTTATCAGTTTCTTCATCTGGTGGAGCTGTGGATTTGAGTATGATTGTTCTCTTCTTTTTGACTTCTTCCTCTTGATGTTGCTTCATGCTCAGCTCATGAGTCATCAATGATCCAAGAAGCTCTTCCTAGGGTAGAATGTTCAAGTCCTTGGCTTCTTGGATGGCGGTCACTTTGGCTTCCCAAGTTCTTGGTAAGGACCTGAGAATCTTTCTTACAAGCTCACTGTTAGTATAAGACTTACCAAGACTCTTTAAACCATTTATAATATCAGTAAAGTGAGTAAACATTTCAGTTATGGACTCATCATGCTCCATTTTAAATAATTCATATTTATGCACAAGCATGTTGATTTTGGACTCCTTTACTTGATTGGTTCCTTCATGGGTTACTTCTAACCTATCCCATATTTCTTTAGCAGATGAGCAAGTAGAAATGCGATTAAATTCGTTAGCATCAAGAGCATAATATAGAACATTCATAGCTTTAGCATTTAATTGGGCCATTTTCTTATCAATCTTATCCCACTCTTTCTCGGGTTTGGTTGATTCCACACCATCTATAATTTTAGTGGGTGTGTGAGGGCCGTTCACTATGATACTCCACATATCATAGTCGAGTGCTTGAATGAATATTTTCATCCGAGCTTTTCAATAGGTGTAATTAGACCCATTGAAAAGTGAAGGTCGGTTAGTGGACTGCCCCTCGGCTAGAGAAGTGCCGACTTGAGTTGCCATAGATCTTTGGCTCTTTGATTGGTTAGATCAAAGTAGGGCTAGAGCACCGAGCTCTGATACCACTTGTTGCCCAACTATGCAACCCAAGAGGGGGGGTGAATTGGGTTTCTAAAAAATTTTAAGCTTAACTTATGACTTATGAAAAATATTTGATAATAGCTAAATAAATAGGGAGAGTAAAGCTAATTCAAGGCTAATGGCTAAAAGCAAGAATGCAAGAGAATAATGAAGAGTTAAAGAAGAGCAATTAGGCACACCACAAATAAAAAGATTTATAGTAGTTCGGTGCCAATCCTTGCACCTACATCCACTCCTCAAGCTCCTACTTGAGAATTTCAATCTACTAATCTTGTATTCAACCTGAATACAAACATCGAAAACTCTGACTCTAGCTATCTCAAGCTAGTCCACTTATTTCTCGGGTACAAACCAACCCTATACACTCCGATTCAAGGTTCGGATCAACCTTCCCTTATTTTGGAACCCTTCCAAAATAAAAACAGTAACTCAAACAAAGTATAACAATGAATAGCACAAGTAAGTACAAAGAAAGCTCCTTTAATGAGCGTATGAGACTTTAAATACACTTTACTCAAGAAGAAGAAGACCCTTTTTGATTTTCTCAAGATGGTTGGAGATTTGAATGTGCACTTGAGGAGTTGGTGAGCTTGGATTAAAGGCTTCTTGAATGCTTTGAGTGAGCTTTTGCTTAGGACTGAAAAGTTTGCTTGAAATTCTTTTTTTAAAATCTCTCTTCTTGATTCTCTTTTTTGATTCCCACCTTTTTGTCCCTTTTATAGCTTCAAGAAATAGTGAAAAATATTCTGGGCTGAAATAGAGCCATTAGACCACTTTAAATGAGCATTAAAAGCACTTAAAATGGGTTAAAAACTAGCCATTGCAGAACAATCCCATCACAGGGGTCGACTTATGGGTCGACTCATGCCTGGGGGTCGACTCATGGGTCAACCTCTGTGGAAGAACACCAGAAAACCACCAGAAAATAAGGTTCTATGATTTTTGGCCTAAAAACAGCAGGGGTCGACTCATGGGTCAATTCATGCCTTGGGGGTCGACTCATGGATTGATTCACAGGTTATACCAAGCCAAAAAATCTACGTGCCAAACAGCTCATTGTGCCATGAGTTGACTCATGGGTCGACTCATGATTTTCAAACATGCATATCTTTCAAAATACACGTCCAAAAATAATAAAATTTTTATCAATGGATCACAAATCTTTTGTTCTATCATTTGATGCTTTCAAATCAGGATTTTGGTAAAATTATAATTTTGCCCCTGAAGAGCAATAAGTCTTTTTCAAGCGAAAATCATTAGTACCCCTTCAAATGCTTTGTAATCATCAAAATCAATCCAAGGAGCAACATCTTTCTTGAGCATCTTACTTACTGGTGTGAGATGTCACATCATCACATCTCATCTCTCAACTGATTGTGTATGCGAAGCCAATTGGATTGGAGTTCATCCTGCTTTCTTGCAGCGTCTAACGTGCATGCGAAGTAGAGGATCTGCATATCCAAGCGTTCGCGAAGGTTTATATCAGATAATTTAAGATTTGATCCTTGATTCCACTATGATTCAGGTAAGGATTTGATCTATAAACAAATAGAATATTAGAAAAAAAATTTAGATGCAACCTGGATATTCTGGAGGAAAACTATTTCTTTCCCTTCACCTCTGGCTTCTATTGTCATAGGACTATATACATCAGTATATACAAATTCTAATAACTCACTTGTCCTTTCTCCATATCTACAAAATAGAGTCTTAGTCATTTTTTCTATAAGATAAGATTCATAAGTTTCTAATGATTCATAATCATAAGGATCAAAGAACTCTTCTTTGTATAACTTGTTAATCCGCATCTCACTTATATGACCAAGTTGATAATACCAAAGTAAAGTATTATTTATCTCTTCTCTCTTTCACTTTTTACTTTCATCAATATGAAAAATATTATCATTAGATAGAATCAGAAGATCATTATTAATAATGCCATGACAAAGAATTTCATTAGAAAAGAAAATTGAGCAACTATTGCTCTTTCCATTAATTTCATAATCTTGTTGCAATAGTAACGGTACAGAAATAATATTTTTAATGATCTTAGGTATATAATAATAATTTTTTAGCTTTAAGATCTTTTCACAAGGTAACTCCAAAATATATGTCCCTACAACCTCTACTTGGATGGACTCTCCTCCAGTGCCGTAGAGTTCGAAGTCACCCTTCTTCAGTACTCTAATGTTCTGCAGCCCCTGCAATGACTTGCATATATGAGAACCGCAGGCGATATCTAATACCCAAGAGTCTGAATTGAAAGAGCTTAATGATAAAATTTTATGTATCTCATACATACCTTTTGGTGTGTCGCTTGCACCAGCTTTTACAGTTGCAAGATATAACTTGCAATTTTTTTTCAGTGTCCTATCTTGCCACAGTGAAAGTAGGTACCCTGTCCGGAGACTTTCTTCCCCTTCTTCTTCATCGTGCCACCTTTAGGGTTCAATGCTTTCTTTGAACCCTTAAAGCCTAACTTCTTCTTAGGTGTTTTATCCACAAGAAGAAGTGGAGCATTTTCTTTCTTTATATGGCTCTCAGCTGTCTTGAGCATGTTCAACAGCTCCGACAAGGAGGTATTCGTTTGTTTATGTGATAGTTCACGATAAACTGAGCGAATGATTTGGAGAGAGATTGTAGGATCAAATTCTGACTTAATTCTCCATCCATCACAAAACCTAATTGATCCAATCTAGTGATCAAGTCAATGACCTTCAGGATATGGTCTTGTACGGATGACCCCTCAGTCATTCTAGGATAGAATAACTGCTTAGATATCTTATATCTAGCAGTCCTACTCTGTTCTCCATAAAACTCTTTAAGATTGAGGAGTATGGATTGAGTATCCATGCTCTCATACTGCCTCTACAATTCATTGCTCATAGAGGCCAGTATGATATATTTGACAGTTAAACTATCATTCTTCCATATCCTGTATGTGGATACCTCCTCCTCCGTGATATCATCCCCAACCTTTTGTAGTTTGGGGACATCAAGAATATAGGAGAGCTTCTCCTGAGTGAGTATGATCTTTAAATTCTTCAATCAATCCATATAATTGAGATCGATCAACTTGTTGGAATCTAAGATTTCTCGCAATGATAGTGAAGATGCTATTTATAGAATTTAATCTACAATGAATAAATAACATTACATAAGCAAACAACTCATGTTGACTTACACAATTAAATAAGGTCTTTAGATTTAATTGTGCCTTCTACTATTTTATTGAACATCATAACCCTCTACTATGATGAACGAGGTATATACTATTTATCTTAGTGGGATTGAGACCTTAATTTCTCATAATGATCTTGTGTTAACACAACAAACCCTTATGAGTTCATAGGTAGGAAACTCTTTCCAATTGTATCTCATGTAATTTTTAATATTATATTTTAACCTTTAAAATATTATTAGTCTTGTGGTAACACAACAAGCTATAATATTTTAGTTAAGTAAGATCCTTCATTTCAATACAGTCAAATTTGAATATAACTATCCTTATGATAACATAACAAAGCAGTATATCTAAAATTACTATAAGCATCTTTTATACACCAGGATTATATTATATCAATCCTTATGACAAACCTTGTGGTGACACAACAAGCTAGCCATAATTCATGATGTAACATTAACCTAACATGAAGGAAAGCCCCTAGTAGTATTTTCAACATTAGGGTTTTTAAATATCAAGATCACTTAACCAAATTGGCCAAGTAAGTAAGGTGGGGGTCCCCCCATTGCTTTCCTTAGATGCCAATAAATTGGTCAGATTAGTCAACAGAATCAATTAAAGAACCATTTTTAGCACTTTTCTAGAGACCAATTGATCAATTGATCAAGAATTGGTTAACCCATTGTTACATATCACTACCATCTAATATAATTTTTAATGAGGACTTCTTTGGTCTCATGCATATTCTAACTATATAATACTAATTTATATTAATATATATCAGTATTAAAATATTCTATATGTGTCAGTGTAACATATGGATATTCATCATCCTAGGACAATCTTGCAGCATAACCCCATTATGCTAGGATAACCTTACGTCAGGATGATGAAGTGGTGGATCATATATACATCAATTCATATCATCATATGAAAGCATAATTAATGATATAAATGATTTTATAGCATGAATCATAATATGCATCACATAAATATTATATATATATGATTGAACCAAACAAGGCCGACTCTGATATCACTTTAGGGTTTCAAGGTAGACATGCACAAGAGAAGTATAATGAATTTCAAAAATTTAAACTATAAAATTCTAAATAATAAATCTTTAAACCAGCACCTCCTTGATAATTAACAATCATATAATATATATTCATAATAAAATTCAAGCTATAAAAGATACCTGAATCGCTTATTTTAAAATTTTGACAGAATCTCAACCAGGTGCCCAAGTGTTTGCCCTCCAACGGTGATCCACACAGGGCTATGATCAGAACATCAACTCCTTAGGATGATTTCTCCTCCAAAATTTTTACTTTAAAATTTTTTTTGGACAGCAGAATCTCAAGATCTTTTTTCTCTCCTCCTAGCCTTCCTATCCCTACCTTTCTTCACTCCTTATCTTCCTTATATCTCTTCCTAGGCTCTTGTCCTAAAATTGAATTTGTCCTTACTATTTTTGGACTTGTCCTAATAAAAAAAAGAAGAGACTAATTGGATAATAGGAAGAGTATGTAAGAAAGAAGAGAAGAAAATAGAAATATGAATGAATCAAATCCTCTGATGCACCCCCTTTAAATAGTTAGCGATAGGTCACCTTCAAATTTGATTCGCACCCCCTCCACGTGCCATCTCGCATCCATCAAAAATTCTCACACCCTCTGATAAAATTCCACTCCTATCTCAAACTTTTTGACACATGGCAATCATCAGAAAAAAAAATCTGAGAGACTCTTCGCGCAGAAAGACTCTTCAGAATATTTTTTTTGATATTTCTCCCACGTGTCGCACAGCTTTCTTTGGCATATTTTTTCTCCACCACATATCAGTGCACTTTGCCCATCCAATGGACCAAATTACAGGTTCTAACCAAGAGATGGTGTGGAAAAAATCTGGAATTAAGAAGTGGCATGACATTTAGCTAAGAGTCCTTCACAACATGGACTATAGGTTAGGCGCATCGATAGATTATGCTAGTTTTCAAACTTCAACCAATTTTTATGATTAAACCAAAAAGTGATTAAGCCATAGAAGGACTCCTCTATGCTCAGAATTAAATCATGATTCTCTCAAAAATTATTTCACCATGGAACATTGGATAAAGATAAGGAAGGGGCATCACATCTCATGGGATGCCAAATCTATTTTTGTGCACAACAAATGCAACCTATGTGCAAAAAAAATTCTTGATGCATGGGGATCTAGTTCTATGGTGCCAAATTTTTGATACATATAGCCAAGTGCTGACCCAACTCAAACCTAAAATTGATTTGAATCAATTTAGATTTAATTAGCCCAATCTAGAATCAATTTCAAACCCATTTCGAAACAAGGAGCTAGGATTTGCAACATGTGCTAGCATGTCAATTTTGCAAATATGATCTAATCCAATTAGACCTCTGATCAATTTTTTTTATGTGTGACTCATTGAGTTTCATATCTAACTAGTAGTGGATCTGAGTGTAAGTTGATTTGATTTGATTAAAATTTAATCTAACCAATCTATATCCAATCAAGCTAATCCGATTTCAGTAATTAGAACCCTTTCTAATTGATGATTGAATTAAACTCTTTAATTCGATCAAACCTACAAGATAAGATTGATATCTAACAATATATTATGTCTATCTAGAAGATAATAAAATTTTGATAAAAATATCAAAAATATCCTTCGGTGAAAAGTTATCATGCTATTCGATCCTACGATCTTTCTGCACCCCAAATATGACTCTGGATATGATATGATGTCAAATCTAATATTATACTCATATTTCTTTTAATCTTTAATGATGATTCAATTAATAAAATATTAGAAACTCTTTCTAATTTTTATTCTACTTTGATCAAAAACTTTTTGAATCATCAATCGATCAGAGCAAGTAGGATGTGATCTCCTCTTACCAGGAGTGATCAATTCCATGTTCACCTACCACAACCTCTATTACACATTCCACCATATCCAAATCGCCCCATACATGACTAAGTTATGAATGAGTATGAATCAAAATATGGATTCATATATACAAGGTTCTATGGTAGTTTCAGATCAAAGGATTACATGCACGACTCCCACTATAAGAAAACATATTTTAACGAATAAATAGATTTCATAAGATGTTTCTTAAGTTGGATCAATTCAGTGAACTCATTCTCTAATGAGCATCCACATCCTTGTATTAGTGTCTCATACAAGTGGCTTATGAGATTAGCCATCCTCTCCATCGAGTATACATAGGAAGTGCTAGTCTATCCGAAACATTGATCTCCTACTCAATACTCCTATGACTAAAAATATTCTAAATCAAGATTTTTAAGATATTAGATCTCATAGGTATGATCTCATCATAACTCTAAAACTATTGTCCTGATTTATAGAGTTCATCATAATCATTACAAACGTAAGATGCAGCATATAATGAAAAAATATCTTTTATTTATAAAATATCAATTACATGAGTCTGAAAGAATACAAAAAAAATTCATCAAAATATAAATTTTGATTGGCTTGTAGAGTATATTTTTTTTAAATTAAATTCTTTAATGTGTGACCCCATAGGTTTTATTCTATCTGATAATGAGATATATTATGATTTTTATCACAATATCATCAAAATTTCTTTCGATAGATTGGAACAATTTCAGCTCTATCCTTTAAGGGTTATTGATCATCAAGATGACATTCAATGAGTCCCATAATCCATCAATGACATCTGACAGTATGTAGTGGCAATCCAGTAGATTAAAAGTGTAAACTTCTAGGTACAGTTATTGAAGGAACCATATCTAAGATTTCAGGGTTAGATCTTAAAATTTTTTCAAGATCAGATAGCGAAAGACTAAAATAAATCATAATTTATCTTATAAAATTAGAGAATTCCTAGATCTATGATTTTATTACATAATTATTACATGGCATTAAATCAAAAATTAAAATATAAAGAGCAAGAACTACATGTTGATCATATCAACATGTTTCTATACTACATCTAATGTATGTAAAATATAATAGATCAGATCTATTACCTTGCAAGTTAAACATTCTAACTTTACTGATCTGGGCTTGAGGATGATGTTGCAAGTCACACATGCATCCAGCCTCTAGGAGTCGTCCACACGAGCCCACGAATCACGATCAGAAGTTCTAGTACAGGAAATCAGCATAATATACTAGTATTGTGCTGATCCTTCTTCGATGGTCGATCAGATATCTCTTTCTTCTTAATTTGGACTCTTCCAAAGATGAGAAATAGGAAAAAAAGTTTTAGATATGAGACACTCTCAGAAAACTAACAGATGGAGGAAGGGAAGAGGTGAACACAGCAACCCTAGAAGAAGACCCTCTTCTTCTTCTCTTTGCTCTCACCTAGATACCTAGTTTTGTATCTATTATATCTGCACTCTCCAATACTCTTTTTTTTTTATTTTTACACACCCCAAAGATCTCTTAATTCTCTATAATCCATAAAAATTTCAAGAAGAAATTCATCTTAAATAATGAGATATGAAGAATCCTTGTCTAGGTCAAATACCTAGTCAAGAAAAATCCAAACAGGGCAAGACAAGGGATGCCAAACTCATGGGCGTCCCCTCCTTTTTCTACCATAGACCATCAAAAAAGGGTGCACAATATGTGCCATAACAGCCACAAAAATCTCAGAAAAAATCTGGATAAAATCAATGCCATAAGGAAAGAGTTTTGGTGTCCTAAAATTCTATCTCATAGAATTTGAAATCCAAACTAATTCCTACTTTGACTTGGTCCACGACCACATTCCATGTAAAAGAAAAAGAGTGGAAAGCTTTGAGCGTGTATAAAGGCCTGGGAGAGAAGGTTTTGTCGCACAAAATAAGAGAGAGTGGACATGGGGGGCTAAGGTGGCGCAAGGTGGAATCCTAGTTTTACTAGGGTTCAATCTATGACTTGTTCAAATTTGATTTCTCAAACCAAATCAAACCAAAATCAAATCAACCCAACTAAAATAGGTCTTAACCCAATTAAAAAATTAATTTAATCAAATTAAATTAGATTTAAATCTGATTTAATTTTTTAATCGAATTAAAAATTAGGTTGATTCAAGTCCTAATTGAACTAGGACTAGTTTTTTCTTGTAGTTGGCTTATCCAATAAATCAATTGGACTTGATCTAATCAAGCCCAAACTAAATCTAATTAAATTATATTTAATTAAACTTAATCTCAGCTCATTGGCTTAATCAAATTAAGTCAATTAGTAATTGAATTGTTAATCGATCCTCCTGCAACACTTGCATTAGGTTAAATGTCAATCGTATTGATCGTTTAACCCTAGAACGATTCTTAATCGTTGATCAATCCAATCGGATCGTGAACTCTAATGTGTGTGACTTCATTGGTCCAAATCAAAGCTGGTAGCATAGAAATAAATTTTTATACCAATCGAAGTGACCATCTAGCAATGGTACTTGACGGCCGGATAGGTCGAATGTGTAAAACAATATCCTTAGAACCCATGCGGATATAATTTTCATATAATTCATCTCCTTGACTAAAATGCTCATAGGATACCTCAGAGTTCAACTGTCAACTCTGATCAAGTTGTCCATATTGTATTTCAAAATATCAAATCCATCGGATGGACTATCCTGACCAAGGTTTAGCTAAATTGAAATACAGTGACTCATTCTTCTCCAACTCTTGGAGTGGTCAATCACATTTTCATCACACTCTGACTTCACAAGTACTTGACTATGCCTAGAAGTCTTCCATCATTGAATTAGAAATTCAGTTAGTCCAGTACCAAAGCACAGTGAGTTGCTTGCAAGTCACTAAGGTGATCTCAGATCTAAGGGATACTTGTACCTATATCCCATCAGAGACATTCTCGATAGCAAAATGGTCTGGAGTTGATCATGTTCAATGATGATGTACCCTTATATCTCATTTGTATGCCATACCAGTGTCTCCATACTCCTTGGTTAAGAGGATAACCAACCCATATGGCCTACAGTGATCGACGCTCAATAGAAGCTGTCATCCTTATTAACAGCCTATCATTTGATCGTGAACAGTTTTAAGGACTAATCGATAAATCCTCTCTTTATCGAACCTAAATAGTCCTGAGAACTTCATCACAACAATGAAATTCATTAGAAGATAAAAATTTATGATGAAAATATCAAAAATATATTTTATTTATTAACAAATCAATTACAATACAAGGTTACTCAACCGTCAACGGGTTGACGATTGGCTTTTGGGATATATTTCTCAACAACTCTCACTTATCCTAAAGCCACTCGACATAGTATCTAATATCCATCTTTGACTTGTGGTTGTCGAACTCCTTTTTTGTCAGGACTTTAGTGATGGGGTCGGTCAGGTTCTCCTTTCCATCGATCTTCTGAAGGTCGACGTCATCTCGATCTACGATCTCCCAGATCAGGTGGAAGCGACGCAAAATGTGCTTCGTCTGCTGGTGTGCTTTGGGTTCCTTCGCCTGAGCAATGGCACCAATGCTGTCGCAGTAGAGTAGGACCGGACCATCGAGGGAGGGTGCTACTCCGAGCTCGATGATAAATTTTTTCAACCACACAACTTCCTTCACAGTATTCGATGCTGCGATGTACTATGCCTCACAGAGTCTACCACAGTATGCTGCTTGGAACTCTTCCAGCAGATGGCTCCACCATTCAGAGTAAAGATATAACCCGATACGCTTCTGCTGTCATCATGATTAGATTGAAAGCTGGACTCCGTGAACCCCATAAGTTTCAAATTTGACTTGCCATAAACCAACCATTGGTTCTTAGTATTTTTCAAATACTTAAGGATGGCTTTAACTACTTTTCAGTGATTTTCTCCAGGATCAGATTGGTATCTACTCACTACTTCTAGTGAGTATGCCACATCTGACCTTGTACATGTCATGGCATACATGATAGATCCCACGACCGAAGCATATGGGACTTTACTCATATGCTATCTCTCTTTAGGAGTTGTCGGACAATCCTTCTTAGAGAGAGAAATTTCATGGCCTATCAGTAGATAGTCCTTCTTGAAATTCTCCATGCTGAACCTCTTCAGCACAGTATCTATGTACGTGGACTGGGATAACCCAAGCATCCTTTTAGATCTATTTTTATAGATCTTCATCCCTAAGATGTAGGATGCTTCACCCAAGTCCTTCATGGAGAACTACGATGACAACCAAACTTTTATTTTCTATAGTGCAGGGATGTCATTCTCGATTAAGAGAATGTCATCCATGTACAAGATAAAAAATACCAGAACTGAACCATTTGCCCATTTATAGATGCAGGGCTCTTCTCCATTCTTAATGAAGCCATATGTTTTGATTACCTTATCAAAATATATGTTCCAACTCTGAGAAGCTTGCTTCAATCCATAAATGGATCTCTGAAGCTTGCACACCTTGGACTCATCTGTGGATGTAAACCCCTTAGGTTGTATCATATACACCTCTTCGGTCAGCTCTCCATTCAGGAAAGCTGTCTTTATATCCATCTGTCAGATCTCATAATCCAGATGGGCAACTATTGCAAGCATTATCTGAATGGATTTGAGTATTGCCACAGGGGAGAACGTCTCGTTATAGTCAATACCATAATATTGACGATATCCTTTGGCAACTAGATGGACTTTATAGGTCTCCACCTTTTCGTCTGCGCCCCTCTTCCTTTTGAAGATCCATTTACACCCAATGGGTTTAACCCCTTCAAGTGGGTCAACCAATGTCCATACATCGTTGACCTTCATGGACTCCATTTTGGATTTCATGGATTCAAGCCATTTTTCGAAATCAAGTCTCTACATTGCATCCATATAGATGATCGGATCCTCATTATTCTCATCGAGTTCGATGGGATCACCATCCCAGACCAAGAAATTGTAATATCTGTCTGGCTGATGCGGTACTCTACTGGATCGCCTTAATGGTGCAGGTACATTAGGCTTTGGATCTGATCTAATCAAATCCGACTCAAGTTCAGCTATTAGTGTCGGTCCTTCTACCTGTTGAACTTCATCAAGTTCAACCTTAGAGGCAACAGTTCCTTCACCAAGGAACTTCTTTTCTAAAAAGGTTACCTTAAGGCTGACGAACACCTTTTGTTCATCAATATGGTAGAAAAAATATTCTTTGATCTCTTTGGGGTACCCTATGAATGTGCATTTGTCAGACCTAGATCCAAGTTTATTTGTAACTAACCGTTTGACATAGGCCAGACATCCCCAGACCCTAAGGTGTGAAAGGACTGGCTTACACCCTATCCATATCTCACATGGAGTCTTAATCATAGACTTACTTGAAACCCTATTTAATAGATAATAGGTCGATTCGAGTGCATATCCCCAGAAGGATATCGGCAAGCTGGCAAAATCCATCATGGATCGGACCATGTCTAACAGAGTCCGATTTCTCCTTTCAGACACACCATTATACTGTGGTGTTCCTGGAGAAGTCTATTGGGAGAGAATCCTATTCTCTTCTAGATATGTGAGAAACTCACCAGAAAGGTATTCTCCTCCTCGGTCAGAACGAAGAGTTTTTAATACTCTTCCCAGTTTGTTTTTCTACTTCACTTCGAAATCGTTTGAACATTTCAAATGAATCTGACTTATGTTTCATCAGATAGACATATCCATATCTGGATAGATCATCCGTGAAAGTGATGAAGTAGAAATATCCACCTCTAGCACTTGTGCTCATGGGCCCGCATACATCAATATGTACTAGGCCCAAGAGCTCAGTAGCTCTCTCACCTTTTTCAGTAAAAGATGACTTGATCATTTTACCAAGAAGACAGGACTCACAGGTTGGAAGTGATTCATAATCACTGACTTCGAAGATTTTCTCTTGAGTCAACATGTTTATTCTGTTCTTGTTTATATGACCTAGCCTACAGTACCATAAGTAGATATCCGATATACTATCTAATCTAGGGTGCTTGCCTGTAGAATAGACTATGTTAACAGGTTGTGATAACATATACACACCATTGTTCAAATGTCCATAAAAAATAATAACACCATTCATAATAATATTACAAACTTGTTTCTTTATTAAAATTTCATAATCATTTTTGGCTAGAAGGCCTACAGAAATAATATTTTAAAAAAAATTGGGACAAAAATGATAATCATTAAGAACAATGATATGGGACTCAAATACAAGTTTCAAGATTCCTATTGCTAGAACTGGAATTGATCTTCCATCTCCAACGTTCAGAAACCTCTCGTCTTGCTCGAATCTCCTACTGACCTGCAACCCCTGCAACGAATTGTAAATTTGATAAGGGCTATCGATATCCAATACCTAATCAGTTATATCACAAATAGAGAAATTACAAAGAGTTATCATATAAATATCTTACCCAGCAATAGGTTGCTTCTTTCTCTATCTATTCGGGTCCAGGGAGATAATGTACTGAGGACAGTTCCTCTTCTAGTGCCCACACTTCTTGCAAAAGAAGCATTTAGCTTGACTCTTATCGGGCTTGATCTTTTTTGTCTGGCCCTGCATTGATGTCCCATCCTTGCACTTTTTTCACTTTCTTCTTCTTATTCTTCTTTCCTTTCTCAAAGGGTCGAGAACCAGAAGACGAACCTCCCACTAAGTTCACCGATTCCTTGTGAGTTGGTGATCCTTCTCAAAGTTCTGAAGCAACCCTAGTAACCCATGATAGTTTACTTCAGGCTTTGTCATTCTATAATGAGTGAGGAATGAGAGATAAGACTTGGACAGCGAGTTCAATATTGCATCTTTCCCAAGCTGCTCATGCAAGGGAAAGTCAAACTTGCTCAAACACTCCATCAGCTCGATCATGTATAATACATGATCAGTGACAGAGGTACCATCTCACATTTTCGCATTGAAGATGGCACAACTAGTCTTGTGCCTCTCCTCGTCATCGGGTGTGCCAAAGGCATCCTCCAACACTTGAAGCATGTCTTTTGGCTAAGCTGTCTCAAATCAACGATTGAACTCGTCGCTCATGGTAGCCAACATGATATAGTGTACCGTGGTCCGATCACTGAGCCACTTCTGGTAAGTTCTCTGACTGTTCCACGTGCATTAGCAGCTGGCTCTTCAGGTGCAGGATCCATTATCACATATAGGATCTGTTCATGCTCCAGGACTATCTTCAACTTTCGGTACCAGCTACCGAAGTTGGGTCCCACCAAATTTTATTGTCCAACAATGATCAGAGCGATAGGGAAGTGACCATATCTGTACAAAGAAAAATCATAACCTATTTAGTAATTGATTCATTAAATCTAAAGATTTAGACTTTAATCAAAAGATTTCTTCCACTATTTTATTCGAATTGGTAGCCTCTACCTCCAATTTGAAGAATTACCCAAATTCCTTAGTGGGTACTAGAATCCACTTAGACTGCACACAAGCCCAACTTTGGTTGGCCAACCTATGTACATCTAAGGGTAGGTTCATAAACCATTATTTTTCTAAATAATTTTTAGTAATTTAAATTTTACCCCAGTCCCTAATCAGTAGGCTTTGGCCTCTACTGAAAAGGTCTGGTTAGGTCCAACCATTAACATGACCATACTTGGCCCATCTAGCCAATGAATGATTAGGCCCAACTTTGGTTGGCTAACCTAACCACCATTTAGAAAGATACAGTCAAGAAATCATATTATGAATGACAATTCCATCAGCCGATAAGCACCAGACCTTTGGGCCTCTAATGATTATCCAACTGATGGACCCATTATCATCCACTTAATGGGAGACTATGATCTAGTTATCACTATAACTATTTCAGTTTAAGAACCTATTAATTTTAGAATATTTAATTAATTTAGAGGAAGAGATTAGATGAACCAGCTTATCATGATCCTCCCACTGACTTCACCAAGTCAGCTTAAGGGAGATCATTAAAAGGGCTGGTCTAGGAGCACCTAAATCAGTCACACTGATTTACCTAGCTGACATGGGTCGTTAGAAAAGTCAAGTAATCTGATTAAAATATAATTTCACCAAGAGGTCAAGTAAGTTCGATCGGTGGGAGGGTCTGCCAAAGCTTGCCTTAGACACCATCAGAAATGGCTAGGTAAGCGGGCTGCCAATTAAAAATCACCAGTCTGGTTTATCTTAGACACCAACTAGTTTAATTAGTTTTGATTAGATCAACCTAACAGTTCGTGTTAGACCACTTAGCCAAGAATCAAGTCCATTTGGTTCTCGTTAAAGACATGGACTTGACCAACTATAACTATTGTAATTGATCTAGAGAATTCTTGACCTAATCTAAGACAACAATTGATTAGATTTAGTCAATTCTCTAATTAAGTCCATCTTTAATCTAACCTTAGGTCTAACCCAATTAATGGATCTAATTCCCACTAACCCATTAACCCAATGTGTTATAGTTTGTCTTAGGTTCTTCAATTCACAATCCTAGAACCTAATCAAACAACTTCTTAATTCTTAATTAAGTTTTGGGCTGAGGATTGGGGTTCGGCCTTTCGAAAATAATTTTCATATTTATAAAATATTTTTACAACATGGTTCTTACCAATCATGTTGCATGTTTGATTCATAATCAAAATACAAATGAAATAAGCATGAAACTACTTTAGATCTAATCTAAACAGGTTTATGTAATTGAAATAATTTCAACTTTAAACTGCGCAAATTTTTCAAACAAATATATGATGGTTCTTTGCGTGGGAATTATTAATAAAGAGATTTTATTTTAGATTTAAATATTTTTTAAATTTAATAAATTATAAATTTAATCTAGATCACATCTAACAAATTTATGATTAAAGATAGATCTACACAAACTAGGACAACCTTTGCACTGTAAGGGATAAACCTTACAGCAGGACAACCTACAGTTCGTGATTGATCTAAAAATTTTAATTTTAGATTTAACAATCAGATTATAAATTAGATATAATCTAAAAAATAATCTAAGCATGTATAAATAATCATGTAATAAACAACTTAGGCTCTGATACCAATTGAAGAAAATAGATCTAGGGTTTCAGGGTTAGATCTTGAAACTTTTTCCAGATCAGACAGTGGAAGACTAAAATAAATCATAATTTATCTTATAAAATTAGAGAATTCTTAGATTTAAGATCTTATTATATGATTATTGTATGGTATTAAATCAGAAATTAAAATATAAAGAGTAAGAACTACATGTTGATCATATCAACATATTTCTATACTACATCTAATGTATGTAAAATATAATAGATCAGATCTATTACCTTGCAAGTTAGACGTTCTAACTTTGCTGATCCGAGCTTGAGGATGATGTTGTGAGCCACACACATGTCCGACCTCTAGGAGTCATCCACATGAGCCCACGAATCACGATCAGAAGTCTTGATCCAGAAAATCAACACAGTATGCTAGTACTATGCTGATCCTTCTTCGATGGTCGATCAGATACCTCTTTCTTCTTGATTTGGACTCTTCTAAAGATGAAAAATAGGAGAAGGAGTTTTAGATGTGAGACACTCTCAGAAAACTCATAGATGGAGGAAGGAAAGAGGTGAACACAGCAACCCTAGAAGAAAACCCTCTTCTTCTTCTCTTTGCACTCACCTAGACACCTAGTTTTGTGTCTATTATATCTCCATGCCCCAATACTTTTTCTCCCTAATTTTCATATTTCCCAAAGGTCTCTAAATGCTATATAATTCACAAAAATCTCAAGAAGAAATTCATCTTAAATAATGAGATATGAAGAATCCTTATCTATGTCAAATACCTAGTCAAGAAAAATTCAAACAGGGCAAGACAAGGGGTGCCCAACTCATGGGCGCCCCCTCCTTCCTTTTATACCATGGACCACCAGAAAAGAGTGCACAATATGTGTTATAAAAGTCACAAAAATATCAAAAAGAATCTGGATAAAATCAGTGCCATAAGGAAAGAGTTTTGGTTTTTTAAAATTCTATCTCATAGAATTTGAAATCCAAACTAATTCCTACTTTGACTTGGTCCACAACCACATTCTATGTAAGAGAGAAAGAGTGGAAAGCTTTAGGCACATGTGAAGGCCTGGGAGAGAAGGTTTTGTTGCACAAAATAAGAGAGAGTGGGAGTGGGGGGCTTGAAGGAAAAACCACCTTTTTCCTTGTAGGATCTTCTAGATCTAATGAGATTTGGGGTAGAATATTTTTTAAAAAAAAATTATCCTATTTTATTTCAGATCTAAAGTCTATTAGATCTGATTCTTATTATCTAATATTTAATCTAAAATTAAATCTAAAATTTGAGGATTAGAGGAATACCTCTAGGGTAACTAGATTACCCTGTAGATGATCGCAGCAACGCCCGAGGTTCTAAAATAGCCACGTAGTCGCCTAACTTCTACCGGTATCCACTCAAGTAGGATCTAGATCATCTTCTCCTCAAGAATCTTTGTTCCAAAAATCAGATTTGGATCTAATCTGGAAGATCTTCAAAAGATCTTCTGAAGCTGGAGCAGCAGCTTCTCGACAAATCCCTGCAGGCTTCTGATCAGGGAGCCACCATGCATTGGACAAGCACCAGATGGATGCCCAACTTTTTGGACATGAAGAGGGGAGGAAAAGGAGTAGAGGGGGCATGGAGAAGTGGAGGGGTTTCATATTTTTGCTGGGTATTGAGCAGATTCTCTAAATCCTAGGCGCAGATAGGGTTTAAATAGATCTTGCTGCACCATGCAGTGCCACATCATTTGACCAATCAAAAAATTCCAATTAATTCTGAAAAAATTTTGATTAGAGTGATGTCATCTGATCATATCAGATAAGAACCCCACCAAACCCTCCTACTGTTGGTGCCAACATTGGATAAACACAGTGAGATTGGCGCCCAACAGTTTGAGTCGATCAAGGCATAGAGTCCTCATCTCATGGGACTCTATCCTTATCCACTTGGGGTGCATGCCATATCTGATTATGGCACCCACTTTGAGGGTAAAATTAGCAGGTGGACACTCCATAAAAATTCTCCAATAACCTCTTGCCAAGTGGCCTTCAGTCCAAGGTCCATGGGTTAATGTTTGACCAATGTCCTAAAACGAAAATGGCAGGTGATAGGAATTAGCAGGTGTTGTCTTAAATTCATCTCATGAATTAAGATAAGATATTTTTGAGCTGGACTGGCTCCTGTCAGACTGAGAGAAATCTTTTCAAGATTCTCTGGGTGAGTCAAATCACATTCGGCTCAATCGAGATAGAAAAGATTACACGAGGAGAAAGTTAGGCTCAATCGTGTGCTAGCATGATTTCCTTGAACCTAATTGGATCTAATCCAAATCAATCGAACTGGGCTAGCTCAATTGATGACATTCAGACCCTAACTCTTTTTTGTGTGACCCAGTTAGGTTTATTTTCGTATTGTAATGAGACATGTCATGATCTCATCATCGACATCATCGAAACTCCTTTCGATAGACCAGAACTCTTCTGATTCAGACAATTTAGAATGATCGATCATCAATATTATTCTAATTGCTCCCAAAATCTACCAGTGACACCTAGCAGTATATGATGGCAATCCATCAGAAATGAAGATGAACCTCTCAATGCAGCTACCTGTGTGATTGAGTTCTTCTATCATGAGTCCTGACTGAATTAGGGTTAAGGTGAACTCGTTAAACCCAACATCAGTCATATGAATCAATCGATCGATCCGAGTTTGATGTGAAATCTCAATAGAAAATTTTTTTCTATTATTTCACTCTACCATGGCCATGGGCTTAAGGACTCGATCTTTCGATCATCATAGGACTACTCCTCTCATCTACCGAGGTAGATAGATCCCATCTTGGTGCAATCTGATTCCTACAATGAATATGCTACAGCCAACATACACCTTAGGATTTTGAATGGCTAGGAGACCGAGTTATGGTGTAGTCAAACTATAACACACTCAAGGTGGACTGTCGATGCACCTCAGGTCAAAGAACTAGATACACAGCTGCAGCATCAAGCTAGTCATCGACGAGAAGGTAGACTTCCTTATGACTGCTCGAGGTGGTCACGCTCAGTATTCTCGTTCTCAACAAATATCTGTACTCTCACTTCGATGTCTCCACACCATAGACTCAAGACTCATCTACCCTAAGAAAGTGATCGTACACCAACCTTTCAGATCGATCACCATCTTCGTGATGATCCTATGGTCAGGAGCGTTTATAAGTTAGTTATGTAAATTCATACCTTAAATTTTCAACTCTTAAAAATATGAATTAATATTCCTACTAACTCAAAGGATGTATCACAGACATAATGTACATAATGTGATAGTAGAATAATACTTTTATTTATTTATAGTCAAAATTATAAATTTGCCCTTACATTTGTATAGGAATGTATCAGCCAATCTGACATCTAGGGCACACATCTAACAAACTCCCACTTGACCTAATGCCAATTGGCTACATATCTAAATTTCATCTTCTCAAGGTGGGCTTTGATCTTCTGCTGACCTAATGGCTTTATCAGTGGGTCTGCCACATTGTCTGTGGAGTCAACTCTCTTAATCTCAACATAACCCTTTTCGAGGTTATCACGGATCAGATGGAATCGCCGCTCGATATGCTTAGACTTCCGGTGAGACTTTGGCTCCTTAGCTAGGGCTATGGCACCATTATTGTCGTAGTAAAGAGGGATGGCATCCGATGACATCACTTCAAGCTCTACGGCAAACTTTTTGTACCAGAATGCCTCCTTCGCAGCTTTCGATGCAGCAATATACTCTGCCTCCATGGTGGAATTAGCAATCACCGTCTGCTTGAAACTCTTCCAGCTAACTGCACCACCATTGCAAATGAACAGACTTCCAGATGTTGACTTTCGATCATCTATATCAGACATAAAGTCTGAGTCTGTAAATCCTTAAACCTGGAGTTCTCCATTCCCAACGACTAAAAATATATCCTTAGTCCTTCTCAAGTACTTAAGGATACATTTCACAGAAGTCCAGTGCTCTTCACCTGGATTCGACTGATATCTGCTTGTGACACTCACAGCATGGGCTATATCAGGTCGTGTACATAGCATGGCATACATGAGGCTCCCTATTGTCGAAGCATAAGGGATCTTGCTCATGCATTCAATCTCCTCAGGTGTGCTAGGACACATCTTCTTGGAGAGATGAATGCCATGTCTAAAAGGTACTAAACCTCTTTTGGAGTTTTCTATGCTAAACCTTTTTAGCACCTCCTCTATGTACATCTTTTGTGAAAGTCCTAGCATCCTATTTGGTCTATCTCTATAGACCTTAATATCCAGTATAAAGGATGCTTCTCCTAGATCTTTCATAGAGAACTCCTTAGACAACCATATTTTGACTGAGGTTAACATGAAAATATCATTCTCAATTAGGAGGATGTCATCTACGTACAGTACGAGGAAGACAACTGCACTCTCACTGACCTTCTTGAACACACATGGTTCCTTCTTGTTCTTGATGAAACCAAACATTTTGATCACATCATTGAAATGAGTATTCCAACTCCGAGATACTTGCTTAAGTCCATAAATGGACCTTTGCAC
>NC_025993.2:75004002-75015881 GCF_000442705.2 Elaeis guineensis | reverse complement strand
ATCATCATAGGACTACTCCTCTCATCTACCGAGGTAGATAGATCCCATCTTGGTGCAATCTGATTCCTACAATGAATATGCTACAGCCAACATACACCTTAGGATTTTGAATGGCTAGGAGACCGAGTTATGGTGTAGTCAAACTATAACACACTCAAGGTGGACTGTCGATGCACCTCAGGTCAAAGAACTAGATACACAGCTGCAGCATCAAGCTAGTCATCGACGAGAAGGTAGACTTCCTTATGACTGCTCGAGTGGTCACGCTCAGTATTCTCGTTCTCAACAAATATCTGTACTCTCACTTCGATGTCTCCACACCATAGACTCAAGACTCATCTACCCTAAGAAAGTGATCGTACACCAACCTTTCAGATCGATCACCATCTTCGTGATGATCCTATGTCAGGAGCGTTTATAAGTTAGTTATGTAAATTCATACCTTAAATTTTCAACTCTTAAAAATATGAATTAATATTCCTACTAACTCAAAGGATTATCACAGACATAATGTACATAATGTGATAGTAGAATAATACTTTTATTTATTTATAGTCAAAATTATAAATTTGCCCTTACATTTGTATAGGAATGTATCAGCCAATCTGACATCTAGGGCACACATCTAACAAACTCCCACTTGACCTAATGCCAATTGGCTACATATCTAAATTTCATCTTCTCAAGGTGGGCTTTGATCTTCTGCTGACCTAATGGCTTTATCAGTGGGTCTGCCACATTGTCTGTGGAGTCAACTCTCTTAATCTCAACATAACCCTTTTCGAGGTTATCACGGATCAGATGGAATCGCCGCTCGATATGCTTAGACTTCCGGTGAGACTTTGGCTCCTTAGCTAGGGCTATGGCACCATTATTGTCGTAGTAAAGAGGGATGGCATCCGATGACATCACTTCAAGCTCTACGGCAAACTTTTTGTACCAGAATGCCTCCTTCGCAGCTTTCGATGCAGCAATATACTCTGCCTCCATGGTGGAATTAGCAATCACCGTCTGCTTGAAACTCTTCCAGCTAACTGCACCACCATTGCAAATGAACAGACTTCCAGATGTTGACTTTCGATCATCTATATCAGACATAAAGTCTGAGTCTGTAAATCCTTAAACCTGGAGTTCTCCATTCCCAACGACTAAAAATATATCCTTAGTCCTTCTCAAGTACTTAAGGATACATTTCACAGAAGTCCAGTGCTCTTCACCTGGATTCGACTGATATCTGCTTGTGACACTCACAGCATGGGCTATATCAGGTCGTGTACATAGCATGGCATACATGAGGCTCCCTATTGTCGAAGCATAAGGATCTTGCTCATGCATTCAATCTCCTCAGGTGTGCTAGGACACATCTTCTTGGAGAGATGAATGCCATGTCTAAAAGGTACTAAACCTCTTTTGGAGTTTTCTATGCTAAACCTTTTTAGCACCTCCTCTATGTACATCTTTTGTGAAAGTCCTAGCATCCTATTTGGTCTATCTCTATAGACCTTAATATCCAGTATAAAGGATGCTTCTCCTAGATCTTTCATAGAGAACTCCTTAGACAACCATATTTTGACTGAGGTTAACATGAAAATATCATTCTCAATTAGGAGGATGTCATCTACGTACAGTACGAGGAAGACAACTGCACTCTCACTGACCTTCTTGAACACACATGGTTCCTTCTTGTTCTTGATGAAACCAAACATTTTGATCACATCATTGAAATGAGTATTCCAACTCCGAGATACTTGCTTAAGTCCATAAATGGACCTTTGCAGCTTGCAGATCTTGTGATCATCATCACTGGATGTGAAATCAAGCGGTTGTTCTATATAGATATCTTCCTCAAGATATCCATTTAAGAATGTCATTTTTACATCCATCTGCCATATTTCATAATCGAAATAGGCTGCAACAGCAAGCAATGTGCAAATGGATTTTAGCATGGCTATGGACGAGAAGGTATCCTGATAGTCAATACCTTCGCACTGACTATAATCTTTCGCTACGAGCCTAGCCTTGAATGTCTCCATATTCTCATCTGCACCTATCTTTCTCTTGAAGATCCATTTACACCTAATAGGTACAATACCTTCAGGTGGATCTACCAAGGTCCAGACTAGGTTTGAGTGCATCGAGTCAATTTTGATCTCATTGCCTCTAACTATTTCTCAGAGTCGATATCTGATATCACCTCGTCATATGTCTTGGAGTCATCACCATGAGCCCCATTTTCCATGAGAAATATTTCCTCTACTTCCTCTTGTATAGTACCTAAGTACCTTTCAGGAGGATGGAAAATCCTAGTCGATCTACGAGGTGGAAGAGGTTGTGTTAGGACTGGTTCTAATTGATTTGGTTCCTCAGGTTCCTTAGCTCATTGCTCTTGGGAGACATTCTCCTTGAGCTTAATTATTCTTCCGACGCCACCATCTTGAATAAACTATTTTTCAAGAAAAATAGCATGTCGATTCATAATCACATTGTGATCTTTCGAAATATAGAAATAGTATCCTAATGACTCTTTAGGATATCCTATGAACCGAGCTCTAAAAGACCTGAACTCTAACTTGTTCGCCTGCTGTCTCTTGACATGAGCCGGACAACCCCAAATTCTGAGATGACTCAGACTTGGCTTTTACCATGCCATATCTCATACGGTGTGGTAGGAACGGTTTTAGAGAGAACCCTATTCAATACATATATTGCTATCATGAGACAATATCCCCAAAGAAACTCAGAGAGGTCTATGAAGCTCATTATGGAACGGACCATATCTAATAGGGTCTGGTTCCTCCGTTCTGAAACCCCGTTGAGTTGTGGTGTTCCAGGTGGAGTCCATTGAGAGACTATGTCATTGTCCTTAAGATAGTCTAAGAACTCCCGACTAAGGTATTCACCTCCTCAATCTGATTGAAGAACCTTAATGGGCTTTCCTATTTATTTTTCTACCTCATGCCTAAATTCTTTAAACTTTTCAAAGGCTTCAGACTTGTGTTTCATTAGAAACACATAACCATACCTAGAAATATCATCGGTGAAGGTAATGAAGTAGACATAGTTGCCTCTAGCCGGTACATCAAATAGGCCACACACATCCGTATGTACTAGGGCAAGTAGGCCTGTGGCCCTTTCCCAATGTCCCACAAAAGGGAGCTTGGTCATTTTGCCTTGAAGGCATGATTCACAAACTAGATATGACTCGAAAGTCAATGGACTCAATAGCTCAGATTTCTCCAATTTGTTAACCTTGTCTTCCACTATATGACCTAGCCTTAGGTGCCACAGATATCTATCATTTAGACTATCTCTAGGCCTTTTAATTCCTATAGTATTCATATTTTTTTTGATATTAAATACAGATACATCAATATGTAGCTGATAAAGACCATTAATAAGAAAACTATTTACAACTTTATTATTTTCATAAAATATGTTACAATGGTCCTCATGAAAGCTAATCACATAGCCTTCTTGTGCTAAACATGAAACAGAAATTAAATTCCTACTTGCTGCAGGCACATAATAACAGTCTCTAAGAACTAAATCTAATCCTAACGGTAATCACGAAGGGTAGGTTCCCACGGCCACAGCAGAAACTCTTGCTCTGTTTTCGATGCATAGGATTATATCCCCATTCCTCAGCCTCTTGCTCTCCTCAAGACCCTACATAGAAGTGCACAAATAAGCACTAGAACCAGAGTCAAGTATCCAACTGGATGCAGAAGAAACCGTAAGATTAGATTCTATAACGAGCATACCTCCAAAAGGACCATCCTTCTTGTTCTTCAGGGTGGCCAGGTATTGAGGATAGTTTCATTTTCAATGGCCGTCTGAATTGCAGTGAAAATATTTTCTCTTTTCAGCAGCCTTCTTCTTCTTCAGTTCCATCTTCTTCCTTTTTCCATCCACCTTCTACTTCTTCGTAGACTTTTTCTTCTTTCCAAAAGATTTTCTCTTGGAAGAAGTCCGCTCCTCAGTAAGGACTGAGCCTTTTGAACTCTTCAAAGAAAGCTCAGCCATAACCAACATGTTCATTAACTCAGCCAAGATACACTGCATCTTATGCATATGAAAGTTCATGATGAACTGACCATATGCATCAGACAAAGACTGAAGGATTACATCAATCTGAAAATCCTTATCTAAGATGATTTCGAGCTTCTCAAGCTCCTCAAGATCCTTAATCATTGTCAAACAATGATCTTGGATTGACTGTCCATCATGTATTTTAGCCTTAAAAAATCTTTGGCAGACTTGATACTTGGCTGCGCGACTTTGTTCACCAAACAACTCTTGTAGGTGAGCCAACATTTGGCAGATAGTCATAATATTCTTATGCTGGCATTGCAAGTCATCAGATATTACACCCAACATGTAGTACCTGGCTTTGTTATCTTCATCCGTCTACTTTTTCAGAGATGCTCTCTGTTCAGCAGTCGGACGTGCTGGCATGGCAGGTGGATCCTAGTCCAAGACATGAGTCAATTTTTTGAAACCTAGAACAATTCTGTAGTTCCTCAACCAGTCCTTGAAATTGGGTCCAGTCAATCTGTGGGTGTCTAGTATTTTGGTCAAGGGGTTGGACGCAGACATGTTTCCTATAGAGAGTCAAAAATTTCTAGTTAGATTTTGTAATTAGACTTAACTAATTTGTTTAGGGGTTTCATTTTTAAATAAATTAGGCTCTCACTATTTTCTCAGATCCCTACACTCCCTAGGTAGAGATGTGAAAATCTCCGTGATTAGTGATTTCTAGTGGGTGGTGCGGTCTCACCGACTGGCTCACCACCTCACCTAATAGTTATTGGTGATGGGTCAACCGATGAGTGGACAACTCTTGTCCAATGATTCTCTAATCATGGTGCACTCAAAACTTGGTCTCTAATTCATGAAGCTCACCGTATCCAGAATATTGCTCCAATCCTTAGTTAAGTCAGACCCACCATTTGCATGAACTAGATTCCTGATTGAGTCCCTCACTGTATCCGAAATATTGAGCAGAATCTATCCTCTAATCCGTAGCATCCAATGCCTAATGGACATAGTTGCATCTTTTCGGTGCAACTGAACCACTGTAACCAGTCGAGAACAATCAACCCCGGGAAGGACCCGCACATCCACAATGGTGGAAAACATTAGACTTAATATTTTCTTAGGAAGATTTAATTTAGGTCTCATCAAACTTGACTTGACATAGTCATAACAATTACGACTAACCTAGTGACATGGGTTAGCTTGAATTGTTAGTCACCTCAAATCAGAACTGGATCGACATATATGGCCAGGTAAGTGAGACCGATGGAAGGGATATGCCATTAACTCGACAAGAATGCATTCGAATTGAGTAGCTCCCAATTAAAAATTATTCGGTCGCATCTACCCAACTTACCTTAGACACCAAATTGTCGAACCAGAACCAATTGGATTAGCCTACAATCCAGGCTCTAACCACTGAGCCAAATTAGGTCTTAACTTGATCGAGTCACATATGAATGTGATTCGACCTTGACCTAGACTTAATCCTATTAGGCTGGTCAATTATTAGCTTTCATGATCCCACCTAACCAACTTTTGATTCGATTTGATCAACTGCTAGACCTAATTGAGCTACCCAAGTCCGAACTCAATTTTATGAAAATAACTTAGATCTGAAATTCTCAATTTTAGATATAATTTAATTTCATAAGCTTAATTCATTAATTAAGTCTTGGGTTCATAAATAAAATATGTAAAATAAATCTTAGGGTTTCAGGATCTAGGGTTTTGCAGAAAAGTAAGTTTGATTTCTGATTAAGGATGAACATGTAGCACCCCTACACGCCATAAGAATACCCCATTGAATGAAAGGAGAGGGTCTTAAACCCTACTTTGTTCTTATGACTGGATAGCCATGAGGAACACCTTAATTAGAAATATTGATTTAACTACAAAATTAGTTAGATCTAAGTTACATATCACATATATAATTTCAAATCTAACTTATACATGCTTTGCATACATCTCATGTATTAAAATCTGATCTAATTAGCATGCTTTCAGATCTGATACATCATATGTAATATCTAAAAAATAAGATTTAAATTGAACTATTCAATATAAAATCTATTCTAGACAGTTACTAGAACAATTCTACAACTAGTCTAGGCACGCAGCAGATCAATCTTATGAATTAATTAAATTTTATTTTTTATTTTTTGATCTGAATATAATATTTATAATATCAAAAAATTAGAGAATAAATTAAATCTAATTTATATTTTAATCATATTAAAACATAAAACTTCAAGATCATTCATAGTTTAAACTATTCCTAGTCTAGTCATGCATCTCATACATGTTAGATCTACTTAGATTTAATTTTAAATTTTTTATTTCAAATCCTATCACATCTGATGTGATATCTAAAATTTATTAATATCAAATAAATAAAAATAAAAATTAGATCTAAATTAGATCTGAAATAGAGCCATCAACCTGGCTCTGATACCAGTTGAAGGAAAGATCGCCTTTTTCCTTGTAGGATCTTCCAGATCTAATGAGATCTGGGGTAGAATATTTTTTAAAAAAAAATTATCTTACTTTATTTTAGATCTAAGGTCTATTAGATCTAATTTTTATTATCTGATATTTAATTTAAAATTAAATCTAAAACTTAAGGATTAGAGGAATACCTCTAGGGTAACTAGATTACCCTGTAGATGATCGCAGCAACGTCCGAGGTTCTAAAATAGCCATACAGTCTCTTGGCCTCTATCAGTATCTACTTAAGTAGGATCTAGATTGTCTTCTCCTCATAAATCTTTGCTCCAAAAATTAGATTTGGATCTGATCTGAAAGATCTTCAAAAGATCTTCTGAAGTTGGAGCAGCAGCTTCTCGACAAATCCCTGCAGCCTTCTGATCAGGGAGCCACCACACCTTGGACAAGGACCAGATGGATGCCCAACTTCTTGGACATGAAGAGGGGAGGAAAAAGAGCAGAGGGGGCATAGAGAAGTGGAGGGGTTTGATATTTTTGTTGGGTATTGAGCAGATTCTCTAAACCCTAGGTGCAGACAGGGTTTAAATAGACCCTGCTGCGCCATGCAGTGCCACATCATTCGACCAATCAAAAAATTTTAATTAATTCTAAAAAAATTTTGATTGGTGGAGTGATGTCATTTGATCATATCAGATAAGAACCCCACCAAATCCTCCTACTGTTGAAGCCAACACTGGATAAACACAGTGAGATTGGCGCCCAACAGTTTGAGTCAATCAAGGCATAGAGTCCTCATCTCATGGGACTCTATCCTTATCCACTTGGGGTGCACACCATATCTGATTATGGCACCCACTTTGAAGGTAAAATTAGCAGGTGGACACTCCACAAAAACTCTCCAATGACCTCTTGCCAAGTGACCTTCAGTCCAAGGTCTATGGGTCAACGTTTGACCAATGTCCTAAAACGAAAATGGCAGGTGACAGGAATTAGCAGGTGTTGTCTTAAATTTATTTCATGAATTAAGACAAGACTTTTCTGAGCTGAACTGGCTCTAGTCAGACTGAGAAAAATCTTCTCAAGGTTCTCTGGATGAGTCAAATCATATTTGACTCAGTCGAGATAGAAAAGATTACACGAGGAGAAAGTTAGGCTCAATCGTGTGCTAGCACGATTTCTTTGAACCAAATTGGATCTAATCCAAATCAATCGAACTGGACTAGCTCAATTGATGACATCCAGACCCTAACTCTTATTTGTGTGACCCAATTAGGTTCATTTTCATATGGTAATGAGACATGTCATGATCTCATCATTGACATCATCGAAACTTCTTTCGATGGATCAGAACTCTTCTGATTCAGATAATTTAGAATGATCGATCATCAATATCATTCTAATTACTCCCAAAATTCATCAGGGACACCGAGCAGTATATGATGGCAATCCATCAAAAATAAAGATGAACCTCTCGTTGTAGCTACCTGTGTGATTGAGTTCTTCTATCATGAGTCCCGACTGAATTAGGGTTAAGGTAAACTTGTCAAATCCAACATCAGTCATATGAATCAATCGATCGATCCAAGTCCGATGTGAAACCCCAATGAAAAACTCTTTTCCATTATTTCACTCTGCTATGGCCATGGGCTTAAGGACTTGATCTTTCGATCATCATAGGACTACTCCTCTCATCTACCGAGGTTGATAGATCCCATCTTGGTACAATCTGATTCCTACAATGAATATGCTATAGCCAACATACACCTCAAGATTTCGAATGGCTAGGAGATCGAGTTATGGTGTAGTCAAACTATAATACACTCAAGGTGAACTATCGATGCACCTCAGGTCAAAGAACTAGACACACAACTGCAGCATCGAGCTAGTCATCGACGAAAAGGTAGACTTCCTTATGATTGCTCGAGATGGTCATGCTCAGTACTCTCATTCTCAATGAAAACCTGTACTCTCGCTCTGGTGTCTCCACACCATGGACTCAAGACTCATCTACCCTAAGGAAGCGATCGTACACCAACCTTTCAGATCGATCACCATCCTCATGATGATCCTATGGTCAGGAGCTGTTTATGAGTTAGTTATATAAATTCATGCCTTAAATTTTCAACTCTTAAAAATATGAATTAACATTCCTACTAATTCAAAGGATGTATCACAGACATAATGTACACAATGTGATAGTAGAATAACTCTTTTATTTATTTATAGTCAAAATTATAAATTTACCCTTACATTTGTACAAAAATATGTCAGCCAATCTGGCATCTAGGGCACATATCTAACAGGGCTAAGGTGGTGCAAGGTGGAATCCTAGTCTTACTAGGGTTCAATCTATGACTTGTTCAAATTTGGTTTCTCAAACCAAATCAAACCAAAATCAAATCAATCCAATTAAAATAGATCTTAACCCAATTAAGAACCTAATTTAATCAGATTAAATTAGATTTAAATCTGATTTGATTTTTTAATCAAATTAAAAATTATGTTGACCCAAGTCCTAATTGAACTAAGACTAGTTTTTCTTTGCACTTGGCTTATCCAATAAACCTATTGGACTTGATCCAATCAAGTCCAATCTAAATCTAATTAAATCATATTCAATTAGACTTAATCTCAACCCATTGGCTTAATCAAATTAAGCTAATTAGCAATCAAATTATTAATCGATCCTCCTGCAATACTTGCACTAGGCTAAATGTCAATAGTATTGATCGTTTAACCCTAGAATGATTCTTAATCATTGATCAACCATCCGATCGAATTATGAACACTAATATGTGTGACCTCATAGGTCCAAATCTAAGTTAGTAACACAGAAATAAATTTTTATACCAATCTAAGTGATCATCTAGCAATGGTACCCGATGGTCGGATAGGTCGAATGTGTAGAACAACATCCTTAGAACCCATACAGATATAGTTTCCATATAATTTATTTTCTTGATCAAAATGCTCATAGGACATCTCAGAGTTCAATTGTCAACTATGATCAAATTGTCCACATTGTATTTTAAAATATCAAATACATCTGATGGATTATCCTGTTCAAGATTTTGCTAAATTGAAATACAGCGACTCATTCTTCTCCAACTCTTGGAGTGGTCAAGCCCATCTTGATCACACTCTGACTTTGCAAGTACTTGACTGTACCCAGAAGCCTTCCATCACTGAATTAGAAATTCAGTTAGTCCAGTACCAAAGCACAGTGAGTTGCTTGCAAATCACTAAGACAATCTCAGATCTAAGGGACACTTATACCTATATCCCATTAGAGACATTCTCGACAGCAGAATGCTCTGAAGTTGGTCATGTTCCATGATGATGTATCCTTACATCTCATCTGTATGCCATACCAGTGTCTCCACACTCCTTGGTTAAGAGGACAACCAACCCATGTGGCCTACAGCGACCTATGCTCGATAGAAGCTATCATCCTTATTAACAACCTATCATTTGGTCGTGAACAGTTTTAAGGACTAATTGATAAATCCTCTCTTTATCGAACCTAAATAGTCTTAAGGACTTCACCACAACAACGGAGTTCATTAGAAGATGAAAACTTATGATGAAAATATCAAAAATATATTTTATTTATTAATAAATCAATTATAATATAAGATTGCTCAACCATCAACAGGTTGACGATTGACTTTTAGGATATATTTTTTAACAGTTATCATATGATTCAGTCCTTCTATCATGAGTTCTAACTTGACGGAGGTCATGGAGAACTCATCAGACCCCATCGTCAGTTATATGCTAGATTATTTCGACTCGAGCTCTTTTGTGAATTCTGTGGAAACTTTTTTTTAGTATTCACACTTGCTTTGGTCAAAGACTTTCTGAACTCAGTCTCGTAAATCGCATAGAATTTCTCATTTTCTACCAAGATCGATAGATTCCATCTAGATGCATCCTACTTTAAATAGCAAATCTGAACCTACTATAGTTAACATACATAGCAAGGATCTGAATGACTAGGAACCTAGAAAACGTGCAGTCAAACTCAGTAGTCTCACTGTGAATAGCCGATGACACCACAGGTCAAAGTATCACTCACACCACTACAGCATTGAGAAAATCACTGATGAGTGAGTAGATATCCAAGTAATTTTTTGTATTGATCACGCTCAGTGTAAGTTATTCTCTAACAACCACCCGTACCCTCACCCTGATATCCCTACACTGCAGATCTGAGACTCATCTACCCATAAGAGAGATGAATCGTGCATCGATCTCGAATTGATTGATCACAGTCTTCCATGATGATCTTTTGATCAGGAACATTTAGAAACTAACCACTAATAAATGTATGTTTTAAATTCTCAATGCTTTGAGAATATATAAAAATCATCTTTATTAATTTTTAAGAAAATCATGGATACATAAATATGATTGGAATAAAAAAGTTTTTTATTGATAATAAAAATATTATAAATATAATATTAAGCTCTAAAATTACAAAATATGTCAGTCAATAATTAGCTTTTAAGGCACAAATCTAACGTATATATATATGGAGGCCTCTCAATGGAGAAGCCTCCATTTACCACGTGGGGCACTGGGAAAGAGGGGAGGAGCCACGTGGCAAAAAAAATATTTTATCAAATACATCAGGCAGAGATGAGCGTGAGCAAGAGGAAGCGATGATGGGAGAATCGAATGCAGTTTCGATCAAGCATCTGTAATTCTCCCCGAGAGATGGAGAGAGCAAGAGAGGGGCCACTCATCTCTCCCCTATCGTGACTACTCCTCCAACATCGTTCATGTTCTCGGATTATAGCCTTGCCTCCTTCATAATGCATAAAAAAAAAAAAGAGCTCTGGTCTTGCTTCCGTAGTTTGGGGACATCAAGGTAGGAGGGGAAGGTCTTTCGCCTCTGGTGGGGGTCATTGACAGCAGCCCCAATGACTGTCGGGGAGGAGGCCGGCGATGGCGGGGGCAGAGAGGGAGTAGGAGAGCTTGAGGACCCCTTGACTCTCTCTCTCTCTCCCAGGTCCGATCCTGCACCATCTTCATCATCTCTGATGACCTCTGCCTAGCTATTCACATTCCTAAATCATGCCCTCAAATCATGCCCTCGCCTCCTTCACGATGTGCATAAAAAAAAAGCTCCAATCTTGAGCTTCCGCAATTCGAGGAGTTGAGGTAGAAGGGGAAGGTCTAATGCCTTTAGTGGAGAAGTACACCAAGCAGGGCCACCGACTGCTACTTAGTTTCTTCCACTTTTACCTGCCTTCCCACTTGGCTGCTGGATCTCCACTTTCTTGGCTTCAAACTCAAGGGCAACAAAAATATTAATTGGGGTTTTCCTGATAGGTCAACTACTATAGTCATGCATACAAATACAAATATAGTATGGCTACTGCCTACCTTCT
>NC_025993.2:74985685-74995685 GCF_000442705.2 Elaeis guineensis | reverse complement strand
GTTGTAGGTTGGCCAAAAGAGATCTGCAATCATTATTGCACCGAACCCTGAGGTCTATTTAAACCCGTCCCCCTCTTTCAGGGGTTTCACCTTGCCTGAGATTTTTCTTCGATCCCCTCTTCTTCCCTGAGAGCTTCATCTTCCTCCAGCATCCCTCTCGATCTTAGTCGCCCTTCAGGTCGACCTCCATCACTTTCGCTGCCCTCCTGCACCTTTCGGACCAGCCTAGGTTAGTTCCAGAACCCTTCTTTTTCTTGCTATTCTTCCATTTTTCCTCTTCTGCATTTTGCCCGTTTGGTTTCTCCACGAGCACCTTGTTTCCTATTTTTTCCAATTTTTTCAGGATTTTTTGGAGTTCTCATTTGAATCAAAATATCCTCCAACACTTCCTCCTCTAGCAGTTCTAGAAGTTCGTCAGCTCCAGCCCCCCAAAATCCTAGTACTGTAGATGAACTCACACTTAGGATCGAACCTTGTTCGATCTTTGTATCAGACACCATTCTCAGCTCTTTGACCTCGGACGAACTCTCGCTGATTAGGATTCAGTATGAGGTTCCTCTGGAGTATGAGCTTGAGCTTCCCAGGCCAACTGACCGGGCTAGCGCCCCTCCCCCTAGCTACTTTTGTTTATACCAGAAAGCCTTCCACACCGAGCTTCGACTTCCACTCCCACCTTTTGTTGTTGCTCTTTTTCGCTTTTTAAATATTTCTCTAGTTTCTGTAGCGCCGAACTTCTTTAGGTTTCTGATAGGATTTCTTTCCCTCTGTCATTTAGCTGAAGTCTGGCCAACTCTTCCCTTATTTAGAAACTTTTATACCTTTAAGTGTCACCCCTTGGCAAAGGACTGGTGGTACTTCTCCTCCTAATTCGGTAGAAAGGGGTTGCTGAAAGGTGCCCCCTCTTCTATCCATAACTGAAAGGAGAGGTACTTCTATGTCTGATGCCCGACCCTGATGCTGGAGTTGCCCCCCTGGGGCTCCCTGAGGGACTCCATCCGTCGGGCTTCTAGCCTGGGAAAGGATGACCTTGAAGCCTCCAATAAACTTAAGACTTATCCAGCTCCTCTCCTCTCTGACCTTCTGAAGGAGCAACTTTTATTCAATGTCGGCCTGAGCCCTCTCAATCTTGTCGATATTTTTTCTTTCTCAAGTCATTCGCTGCTTCCTCTTTCTCTTATTTTATTTCTAAGCTGTGCCGATCTTTTTTCATTGCAGATATGGATGCAGACGTAGCTCGGATACTAGCCAAGGGTCTCAAGGCCCACAAGAGGAAAGGCACCGCAACTTCTGGGTCGGCGAAGAAGGTGAGGGTAGAGGAGACAAGCTCGATCGTGCTTACCCAAGTGGCCATTGCCATTGATGCCCCCTCTGACGTTGAGCCCGTAGTCCCCCGAGCTTCTTCAAGAAGCCCTCCAGCCGAGGTTCCCGCTCCAGATTCTCATCCTGAAAAGGCACCAGGGGCCGAAAGGAAGAGAAAGAAGAAGACGATGGTCCACAAGATCAGCAGCAACAGGGCTGCCATCGAAAGGTCCAATGGCTCCGAAGAGGATCTGGGGAAGAATCCCTTCAACAATAGGGATTTAATAAAAGATTGGTCGACAGTTGTGTTCTGCCCGAGATCATCCACAGGATCGTCCTTGCCGATCTTGAACAGCGGGTTTGGGACTCTCGGGGTCTTTCTTGAGGTAGGCCGATTTACTTTTTTCTTCCTTTTACTTCTTCACTTAGTTCATTCCTTAGCTTTCATATTGACTTCCTGGCCGCTCTTGCAGATTGGACACCAGCTCATCGCCAACATCGAGGCGATGAAAGATGCAAAGAAGGAAGCAGCCCAGGCAGAGGAAGGTTGCCAGGCTGAGGCTGCCCATCTTAAGGAGAAGGTCGCCAAAGTCGTGAGTCTCCAAGAGGTGCTTCAGAAGGAGGAACAAACTTCGACAGATCTGAAGGCTGCTTTGGAGGAGGAAAGAAGGAAGGCAGAGGCCGAGGTCTCCAAGCTGAAGGAGCAGATCCCGACCCTAATCTCGGAGGCAAGGGCCCAAGCAGTGGAGTTCAAGACCTCCTCCGAGATGAGAGATCTGAATATCAAGTTTGGCCAGGCCGCCTTTACAAAGGCTTCGAGCTTTGCCAGGAGAAGGTGGTCGGAAAGTTTTTCGAACTCAACCTCAGCTTCTTGATGAAGCGTCCGATGATGAAGCCAGACCTTTCGAAACTGCTGCCGGTCTCCCTCCAGCCGGGACCTTTTCAACTACCACAGCTGCCGTGACCGACCTTTCGGGGGCACCGAGCTCCTCTACTTCTGCTCCAGAGGTCTGAGATCTCTAATTTTGTACTTTTTTTTTGTTACAACTTTTTTTCCTCATTCTCTTGTGCTTAAGAATTATTCAATCAATGAAATCGGATTCTTCTTTACAGAGAGCTCCTTTTTCTTCTTCTACTTTCTTTTTTTTTCTTTTCTTGCAATGATTTGCGTTGTGACGCTCTTGTTTTCCGACAATAGTACCCTGTCGAAGCTCTTCCCTTACCGCAGGAGATTCTTTTGAAGTCCATGATCTGGGATCTGAGAAAGGAGTTCGTCACCTAACAAAGAAATCAAAGAAGATGGACGCCAAACTTCACAGGCTGAGGAAGAGCCATTCGGAAGCCACCGTGGAGGTTACTCCCTTCGGAACCTCCATAAAAAGGACTTCATGGACTACAACTGGAAGAAGGCCAACTTTGAGAAGGAGCTTGAGGAACTCCAGAAATGCGTCAGCGATCGATCTTGGACTCAGGCCTCCAAGATCAGCTCCCTCGAGGTCGAGTTGGCGGTCGCACGAGAGAAGATCGGCCAATTGGAAGGGAGCTCGAGCTTGTTCTGGCTTACAACTCAGGCCGACCATGGCTGGGACTGATCGAAGAAATTCTCCAACCTCCAGAAGCAGCTACAGGATGCTGAGACGAATTACAACACTCACTGAGTGGCTGGTGTGGGCAAATAGACAACTATAGAAGGAGGCTCAAGATGGTGACCGACGAGGTTGCTCACCTTTAGAAGCAGTTGTCCGAAAGAAACCAGGATATTTTGGTTCAAGGCTCTGACGAGCTCCGATCCTTAAGGGGGACCATGGAAGAACTGTCCGTAGCCCTTGGGAAGGAGAAGGCCGAACTGCAGCGGCTGAAAATTTAGCTAGCTTATGAGTAGCAGGCGGTCAAGGATGCAGAAGCAGAGTCTGAAGTTCTGAGGAAGAGGCTTCGAAAATCAGAGGATGAAAGCCGACGGTTCCATCAAATATATCGGGAGATGCTGTTAAGAAAGAAGAAACTGAAAGAAGAAGTTGAGAACTTAAAGCAATCCCTGATAATGGCTGGAACCGAGAGTTCGAAGTCAGAAGAAGCCGAGCTTTCTTAGAGCTTCTTTTATCTTTTGTTCCATGTATTCTTTTCTTTTCTTGTTGTTTTTTTTTTTTTGGCCTTCAAAGGCTTTTGTAATGCTCTCTTTATTAATGAAATGAAAAGAAATTTTCTCATTATCTTGTCTATTCTTGTTCTGAGTTGTCATTTACCGAGCTTCTCTTATCTTTTGTCTTATTCGATGTCGACATTGTTTGAAGGTTTCTGATCATCGCCACATTGATTTGCCCTTTTTGTTCATGACCGAAGGTCTTTTCAAGGCCATTCGAATTTGACACTTTCTCCCGGTGTTCAAGCTTGGGGCCCGAACTTCTCGTTACTTTGAGGAAGTCTATTTTCTCCTGCTAGTATTGGGTTCTCCCTTAGAGACTGAGGATTTTTGACAAGAGTTTTGCTCCTCATTGAGACGAGGTCCCTTGTGTCTTAGATGTAGTTCGTTTTTCCCTTATCTCTGGCGTAGCTCATCGCTTTCCCTTTTCCTCTCCTCCTTTTTTTTATGTTTGGGAGAGGGTTTTCCCTCTGCTCCTAACTGGGTTGTAGGGGTGTAGAGGAGCCATTGAGGAGGCTTTTCCCCTCATCCAGTCTTACGATCAGGTCTTTGTTTGTGTCAGGACGATGTTCTCCTCCTGTTCCCGACACAGTCAATTTCAGCTCATGTTAGGACGAGATTTTCTTCCTGTTCCTAACATGACTGTGGGGGCACATAAGGGCCGTTGCGAGAGCCTCTCCCCCCATCCGACTCTTAATAATTGGGTCTTCGACTTTGCTCATGTTAGGATGAGGTTCTCCTCCTATTCCTAACATGGCTGTGGGGCCACATAAGGGCCATTGCGAGGGTCTCTCCCCCATCTGGTCTCTTAATAATCGGGTCTTCGACTTTGTTCATGTTAGGACGAGGTTCTCCTCCTATTCCTAACATGGTTGTGGAGGTGCATAAGGGCCGTTGCGAGGGCCTCTCCCCCATCTGGTCTCTTAATAATCAGATCTTTGACTTTGCTCATGTTAGGATGAGGTTCTCCTCCTGTTCCTAACATGGCTTTGGGGGCGCATAAGGGCTATTGCGAGGGCCTCTCCCCCCATCCGGTCTCTAAATAATCGGACCTTCATTTATGTCGGAATGAGGTTCTCCTCTTGTTCCTGACATGCTTAGTTTCGATTTCTAAAGGAGCTACTCCCTGTCGTTATAAGCTCATGCCAAAAGAAAAGATATGCGAATATGAAACTTTTATTTAAGGCAAAGTTATCGGTAATACATTCGTAAATTTTTTGAATTTCATAGTCACGGAAGGTCCGCTCCTTCGAGCTCTTTTAGATAGTATGTTCCAGGCCGGACTACCTCCCTGACTTCATATGGGCCTTCTCAATCTGGGGCAAGTTTTTCTTGGTTCTGAGGTTGTGAAACAGCGGCTCGTCGAAGTACTAAGTCCCCCGCTCTGAAGGCTTTGCTCTTGACCCAGGAGTTGTAGTAGCGAGCTGCTTTCTGCTTGTAGGCTGCCATCCGAACTTGAGCTGTCTCCCATTTTTCTTCTAACAAGTCAAAGTTGGCCTTGAGATCCTGAGAGTTGCGCTACTCGTCGAATGCCACGACTCGCACCGACGGAAGCTTGAGTTCAATCGGGATAATGGCTTCTGTTCTGAAGGCTAAGGTAAAGGGGGTCTCCCTCGTGGGTAATCTTTGGATAGTTCGGTATGCTCATAACACATGATAAAACTCGTCTGCCCAAGTTTCTTTTGCTTTTTCAAGTCTCGCCTTGATTCCTTGCAATAGAGTCCTGTTAGTCACCTCGGCTTGCTATTTGCCTGTGGATGGGCTACTGACGTGAAGTTATGGGAGATGTTTAAGTCATCATAAAATTCAGCAAATCTTGCTCCAGCAAATTGTCGCCCATTATTAGTAATGAGAGTTTTGGGTAAGCCGAACCTACAAATGATTGACTTTCAGATGAAGTCTTGCACTTTAGCTTCTGTGATTTTCGCCAAAGGTTCGGCTTCGACCCACTTAGTGAAGTAGTCAATTGCCCCAGGAGGAACTTTCGTTGTTCGGACGCCATGAAAAAGGTCCAAGGATATCCATCCCCCATTGTGTAAACGGCTATGGGGCACTCAAGGGTGTAAGTTCGGAGGCGGGCTGTCTTTGGATATTCACATATCTCTGACACTGATCACACTTTCTGACATATTCAATGGAGTCGTGGTACATTGTAGGCCAGTAATAACCTTGTCAGAGTAGTTTGTGGGATAAAGATCTGGTCCCCAGGTGACTCCTGCAGACTCCTTCATGTACCTCCCACAAGGCAAAGTCGGCTTTAGAAGGTCAGAGACATTTCAGGAGGGCAGGAGTACGACCTCTTGTATAGCTTGCCCTCATAAAGGATATATCGGGAGGCCTGATTTCTAAGCTTTCGATCTTCTTTTGCATCATGAGGAAGAACCCCATCTTTAAGGTATGCAACCAGTGGGTCAATCCAGTTGGTTCATGGCTAATCTCCATTACAAACTGCGTTCTTCCATACTTGGATATTTCATAACTTCGAAGAGGACTTTCTTGGATAGTTCAGCCAGAGCCAGTGTAGCCAATTTGGAGAGAAGATCGGCCCTGGTATTTTCTGCTCTTGGAATCTATTTGATGTCAAAGCTGCCAAAGGCAGGGATGATCTCTTTTACCTTTTCGAGATACTTGACCATACTGTCCTCCCGAGCTTCATAGTTTTCGCTGACTTGTCCCACCACCAATTGGGAGTCACTGTAGACTTGGAGCCGATCTACTTCTAATTCTTTGGCGATCTTCAGTCCTGCAATCAGAGCTTCATATTCTGCTCCGTTATTTATCACAGAGAATTCGAAGCGCAGTGCGTACTCCATGATAATTCCTTCTAGATTGACCAAAATCAGGCCCGTGCCTGCGTCTGACATATTGGAGGAACCATCCACGTAGAGGGCCCAAAAATCATCAGGGAGGTCTATTCTTTCCTCAAGGGAGTTCGGCTGGAGTCCTGGATTGTCAGCTTCACCTTGTTCAAGTTCGGCTTCTTTCGGGATAGTGCATTCCACTATGAAGTCTACTAATATCTAGGCTTTTATCATCGGTCGAGGTCGATAGTTGATGTCAAATTTCATGAGCTCGACCGCCCATTTCGCTATCCTTTCGGAAGCATCCGCTCGATGCAAAACTACCTTGATGGCTGGTCAGTGAGCAGTGTTATGGTGTGCCCTTGAAAGTAAGGTCGGAGCCTTCGGACGGCAATCAACAGGGCGTAAGTTAGTTTCTCTAACTTAGTGTACCTGATTTCGACATCTCTAATACTCGACTTATGTAGTAGATCAGCCATTGAATTTTTGCTTCTTCCTTAACCAGAACTGCTGTGAGAGCCACAGGAGAGACCGTCAGGTACAGGAATAACTCTTTTCCAGGTTCGGGCTTTGCCAATAGCGGAGGTGAGCCGAGATAGTTCTTCAATTCTTCGAATGCTTGCTGACATTCGTGATCCAACAGAAGTTCTTCGACTGCTTGAGAGTCTGAAAGAAAGGTAGGCACCGTTCGGCCGACCTTGAGATGAAGCGATTCAGAGCTGCTACTCTCCCAGTAAGGTGCTGAACTTCTTTTATTGACTTCGGGATGGTCATTTCCTAGATGGCATGAATCTTTTTCGGATTTGCTTCGATCTCGCACCCCGATACTATAAAGCCCAAGAATTTTTTGAGGTTACTCCAAAATCACACTTGGTTGGGTTCAGCTTCATCTTGTTTTTCGGAGGGCGCTGAAGGTCTCCTCAAGGTCGGCGACATGGTTTATTGAGGATTTGCTTTTTACAAGCATGTCGTCTATGTAGATCTCCATATTATGGCCGATCTGCTCTTTGAAGATCTTGTTCACCAGCCGTTAATAGATCGTCCCTGCATTTTTTAGGCCAAAAGGCATGACCCTGTAACAGTAAAGACCACTATCAGTGATAAAAGCAGTCTTTTCTTCATCCTCTAGTGCCATCCTGATTTGATTGTAACCGAAGAATGCATCCATGAAAGTGAGAAGCTCGTGGCCTGAGGTTGCATTCACTAATTGGTCAATTCTGGGCAGAGGGTAACTGTCCTTCGGGCAGGCTTTGTTCAGCTTTTTAAGTCTATACACATCCTCCACTTGCCGTTCGCCTTCTTGACGAGAACCACATTGGAGACCCAGTTCGGATAGTTGACTTCTCTGATCAACTCGGCTTTCAGGAGTTTATCAACTTCCTTAGCTATTGCCTTCTGCCTTTCCGGTGCATGACCTCAGATTTTTTTCTTCATCGATCGATGTTTGGGATCAACAGCTAGACGGTGTTCCATGACTTCCGCATCAATCCTCGGCATGTCCGTCGGAACCTAAGTAAAAATATTCATATTCTTTTGTAGAAAATTGATGAGCTGTGTCCATACCTCTTCTCCCAATTGAAGCCGATCTTCACCATGTGCTCTTCATTCCCATCGTTCAAAGAAATTGAGACAAGATCTTCAATTAGCTCACCCCGTTCTTCAGCAAGGTCGTCGTGGGTGTCTAATCCATCAACCAGACAGGGTCAACTGACCATTTCTTTGTAAGGCTATGTTATAGCAGTGTCTTGCCAGGACTTGATCTCCTCTGACCTCTCTGACCCCTTGGCTTGTAAGAAATTTCAATTTCAAATGGTAGGTCGATACCACAGCTCGGAGGACGTTGAGGTCAGGTCGGCCGAGTATTGCATTGTAGGCAGACGGTGCCCTTACTACCAGGAAATCCACTTGCGCTCTAGATTATTTCGGGTACAGACCTGTAACTACGATCAAAGTTATTACCCTTCTACTGGCACAACATCATCGGTGAATCCTACCAATGGGGAGCTTATCAGCCCTAATCGATCATCCAAATGGATATTTTTGAGAATGTATCATAAAATAAAATATCGATCGAGCTTCCATTATCAACAAGAATGCGGCATACATCATAGTCAGCAATATTTAAAGAAACTATGACCGCATCATTATGGGAGAATTGAATCCCCAGGGCATCTTCTTCAGTAAAGGTTATAGATTCTTCAGTCCTCTGCCACTTGGCAGTTCGACCGATCCACTGGCTGCTCTCCGTCGGGGTCCTCCAGAGATGGTGTTGATGATCTCGATTAGAGGCCGATCTTCAAGCTGTTCTTCCTCCTTGGCGGCTCTAGTTGTGGTAGGGCCCTCGACCGATCTTCCCTACCTTCAGGCCGATGTCGGATGAATCTATTGAGCCAACCTCGTCTGATGAGCTCCTCGATCTCGTCTCAGAGCTAATACACTCCTCTATGTCGTGACCGTGGTCACGATGATAGAGGTAGAACTTGTTAGGATTGTACTTCCCGGGGTGTGTGCGCATCCTTTCCGACCTTGGCAGCTGCTCCCTGATCTTCATCAGCACTTAATTTTTGAAGCATTGAAAGGGGCGTAGCTGTGGAATCTTCTTAGGAGAGAGCTCCGTCGAACTCTGCAGTCAGGCTTCTCTGCCTACGAGCTCGGGGGGAGTTCAGACATGCTTGATCTGGGGAGAGTTCAAGAATGTGGTCGAGCTTCACTCGATCCTTTTTCAGCTACGGGCTTACCGGAGTCATCCGCTGTCGCTCCTTTGCGGCCTCCTCATCCTTCAGCTTGAAGGCTTCCTTTGATCGGGCATATCCTTCGGTCCGAGCTAGCAAATCAGTGAAGTCCCTGGGATACTTCTTTTTCAGAAAAAATAGAAGGTCATTCTTTTAAAGACCGCTCTTCAGGGTGGCCATTGCAACTGATTGATCCAAGTTTCGGACCTCCAATGCGGCGGTGTTAAAATGGTTGACATAAGTTCGGATGGATTCTCCCTCCTTTTGTTTGATGTTGATGAGGGACTCCGAACCTCTCCGGGACATCGGCTGCTGATGAAATGAGCTGCAAACTGATGGCTCATTGATCAAAGAGAAGATAGTACCCGACTTCAATATCGAGTATCAATTTCTTGCTGCTCCCTTCAAGGTAGATGGGAAAGCTCGCACATGATGGCGTCTGGTGTGCCATGGAGCAGCATCATTATCCGGAAGCCTCCAGATGGTCAATCAGATTCGAGGTCCCGTCGTAGCTCTCAAATTGGAGAGCTTGAAGTTTGACGGGATCAGTTCTTGCATAATCCTTTGAGAAAAAGGAGGTCATACAGATATCCTCACCATAAGCAGGGGGAGCATGGTGGAGCTCTTCGATCCACTGGTTCATCTCTTGGAACTTTGATCCAGGAGATCTTCTCGATCTGAATCTCGAGGGTCTTCTGGCAGAATGGAGGTAGGGACCTCCAGGGATGGAATCATGATCAGACAGAGGGCTCTCCGCCCTCTGCTTCCCCTTTTCGGGGGATACAGGGTGACTGGCCCAAGTGGGCCGCATGATCGTCGGCTTTTGAAACTCTAACGATGCTCTTTCCAGCCGCATAGATGTCTGCAGCTGCTGCTGCTGCATAGCTGCACCACTTCGGTGAGGCCCCTGACCTGCTGAACCAGCAGGTCGAACTGCTCCATGCCGACTGCCATTGCCAGAGGAGGAGGAACCTGGAAACTGGAGATGAGGCCGGAGCTGGCGGATCTTGCTGAGATCTGGCCATGGA
>NC_025993.2:74933185-74980685 GCF_000442705.2 Elaeis guineensis | reverse complement strand
ACCCAACACCAGTCTCCCTACTTTCGAGTTCGAATTTTGAATGAAGGAAGTACAGAGAAATTTTTGCAGTCGAAGTTGTCCCCTTGAATCCTGTGCACGATCGCCCCTAGATATTTTGGCATTAAATGCACGCGTGCTGGAATCTTTTTGAATCGGGGTGATTTGAAGGGACCTTTCGGAATTCTCACTGGTATACTGGCCCAGGCACGGCGCAGTAATGGCTCTGTCAGCTGTCAGCCATTTTTAACTGCCTACCGTGGTGAGTGGGACACGTGTCGAGCGCGAGCCGGTCTATGGGGATTCGCGATCATTATGGCGCCGGATCCCAGGATCTATTTAAACCCGTCCCTCCTGCCTTTAGGGGCCCTATTCCGTCTGAGAGTTCTATCGGTGTCTGCCTTTTCTTCGAGAGCCCTGACCCTCCTTGGCGTCTCCCTTGGCCCTAGGCATCCTTCGAGTCGTCCCTGTCCTCGCCTCTCTGCATCCTTCAAAGCGATCTAGGTTAGTCCCGGAACCTTTGTCTTTCTTCTTGCCATTTAGGGGCCTTTCCTCCTCCATTTTCTTCTGTCGCAATCCTCTGATTTGGTCTCCCACAACCCCTCATTCCTTGTCCCGCCTGATTTCTCTGGGATCTTTAGGGTCTTCATTTGAAATCATTCGAAATGTCTTCCGGCACCCCCGCTTCCAGCGATTTCGGGAGTTCTTCCACCTCAGCCCCCAGGACCCCCACTCTGTAGATGAACCCACATCTGGGGCTGGGCTTCACCCAATTTTTACACCGGGTGTCATTCCCTGCTCCCTGACTCCAGATGAACTCCTACTAATAAGGGTTCAGTATGGAGTTCCTCCGGAGTACGATCTGGAGCTTCCTGGCCCCTCTGACCGGGCTAGCACTCCCCCACCCGATCGTTTTTGCCTGTATCAGGAGGCCTTCCGTGCCGGACTCCGGCTTCCGCTTCTGTCCTTTGTCGTCGCCCTTTTTCGCTTCTTAGATATCTCTTTAGCTTCAGTTGCTCTGAATTTCTTTAGGTTTTTGATAGGGTTCCTCTCCCTTTGCCACGTAGTCGAAGTTCAGCCATCCCTTTCCTTGTTTAGGCATTTCTACACCTTCAAGCGTCACCCTTCGGTGAAGGACTGATGGTATTTCTTCCTCCAGTTTGACAAGAAGGGGTTGCTGAAAGGTGCTTCTTCTTCAATCCATAATTGGAAGGGAAAGTACCTCTTCGTCCACTGCCCGATCTTGAGGCTTGGACTGCCCCCTTGGGGCTCTCTGAGGGACTCTGTCCGTCAGGCTCCCAGCCTGGGGGAGGACGACCTCCAGGCCGTCCGAAAGCTCCTTGCCTATTCTGCTCCTTCCCTTCCTAACCTTCTGAAGGAGCAATTTTTGTTCAACATCGGCTTGAGCCCCCAGGATCCTACGAGTATTCCATCTTTTCTTTTCTCTTCTTTTCTTCCGTCCTTCTTCTTTTTTTTTCTTTCTCTTTTTTTTTTCTTTTTTCTTTTCTCTTTTTTTTTCTTTTTTTCTTTTCTCTTTTTTTTTCATGGCACTTCTTTCTTTTTCACCCCATCGCTGATTTTTGATTTGATTTTTTTTTTCAGGAATGGATGCCGAAGCAACACGGATGCTCGCCAGGGGCCTCAAGGCCCACAAAAGAAAAGGCACCATGGCCTCTGGATCAGCAAAGAAGGCCAGAGTGGAGGAGACGAGCTCGGTCGCGCCTGTCCAGATGGCCCCCGCGGTCGACGTTCCTTCGAACGTCGAACCACCGGCTCCCCGGGCCTCTTCAAGGAGCTCTCCCGCTGAGGTTCCCGCCTCAGGGGACTGCATCGAGGTGGTGCCCGGGGTCGAGAGGGGGAGGAGAAGGAAGTCGATGGCCCGCAGGGTAAGTAGCCGCCGAACCACCGTTGAAGAGTCCCTTGGTTTCGAGGGGGAGCCGGGGGAGAATCCCTTTAATGACAGGGATCTGATAAAGCGGCTGATTGACGGCTGCATCCTGCCCGAGGTCGTCGAGAGGATTGATCGCGTCGATCTCGAACAGCGGGTTTGGGACTCCCTGGGGCCCTTTCTCGAGGTAACAGATTCACCCTCCCCCTTCCCTTCATTTAATTAGCTTCTTGTTCCTTCATTCTGACCTCCTAGTCGACCTTGCAGATCGGACACCAGCACCTTGCTAATATCGAGGCGACGAACTGGGCGAGGAGGGATGCCATCCAGGTGGAGGACAGTCACCGGGCCAGAATCGCTCATCTCGAGGAGAAGGCAGCCGAGGTAGTCGCCCTCCAAGAGGCCCTGGAGAGAAAAAAACAAGCCCGGGAGGAAGAGAAGCAGACCTCGGAGGAGACGGTGAGGAAGGCGGAGGTCGAGGTCGCCAACTTGGCAGAGCAGATTTTGGTCCTGGTCTCGGAGACCAGGGTTCTTGCGGTGGAGGAGTTCAAGTCCTCTGTGGAGATGAGGGACTGAATGTCAGGTTCGGCCAAGAAGCATTCATCAAGGGATTCGAGCTCTGCCAGGAGAAGGTGGCCAGAAAATTTTCCGAGCTCGATCTCAGCTTCTTGGATGAGAAATCTGAAGATGAGGCCGGTCCCTCTCCTGCTGCTACTGCTGCCGCAGCCCCCCTTCTAGGGACACCGAGCTCCCCAACTCCTGCCTCAGAGGTCTGAGACCTTCGACCTTGTATCTTTCCTATACTGTAATTTTTTCTTTCCTTTTTATCTTTAAGAAATATTCAATCAATAAAGTTGAATTTCTCATCGTGGACGGCTTCTCCTCTCCTCCCTCCTCCTCCTTTTTGTTTTTCTTTCTGCAATGAGATGCGCCTTGACGCTTTTATCTCCCGATGGCAGTGTCCTGCCGAAGCACTTCCCCTGCCCCTAGGGATTCCACTGAAGTCCACGATCCAGCGGCTGAAGAAGGAAGTTCTTCATTTGACGAAAAGGTCGAAGAAGATGGAAGGCGAGCTCCACAGGTTGAGGGAGGGTCACTCTGAAGCCACCGCGGAGGCCACCCGCTTCTGAAACCTCCACGTGAAGGGGATCATGGAGTATAGCCAGAGAAAGACGAACTTCGAGAGGGAGCTCGAGGAACACAGGAAGCACGCCAGCGATCGAATTTGGGCTCAAGCTGCCAAGATCAGTTCCCTCCGAGTGGAGCTGTCGGCTGCACAGGAGAGGATTAGCCAGCTGGAAGGAAGCTCATCCCGACTTTTGACTCGGGCCGACAGCGACCGAGAGTGGTCGAAGAAGGTCTCCGACCTTCAGCAATAGCTCCAGGATGCCGAGGCGAGCTACGATGCATACCGGGCCGGCTAGCGCAAGCAGGTGGATGAATACAAAGGGAGGCTCAGGATGGCGACCGACGAAGTTGCCCGCCTTCAAGGGCAGCTAGCTGGAGGGGCTCAGCTTGCTTCCGCTCAGGATTCCAGCGAACTCCAATCCCTGAGAAGAACCGCAGAAGAGCTATCTGTCACCCTTGGGGAGGGGAAGGCCGAGCTGCAGCAATTGAAGATCTAGCTGGTATGCGAGCAGCAGGCCGTCAAGGACACGGAGGCAGAATCTGAGGTCCTGAGAAAAAAGCATCGAGAGGCAGAGAACGAAAGCCAGCGATTTCACCAAAGATACATGGAGATATTAATGAGGGAGAGGGAATTGGAAGCAGAAGTCGAAAGTTTAAGGCGCTCCCTGACGAGGGTCGAAGCCGAAAGTTCGAGGTCGGAGGAAGCCGGGCCCCCTTAGGTTTTTTTTTCTTTTGTCTTTCATCCTTCTATATGTCTCCTTTTGCCGCTTGTTTGTTTGTTGGTGTCGTAGCTTTTCTTTTTCTTTTTGATGTCGGTGTCGTCTAGAGGTTCTTGGTCGTCGCCGCACCGGCTTGCTTGTCTTGTCATCTTTCTTCTTCAGCCTCAAGGGCTCTGTAGTGTATATTTCGTGAATGAAATGAAAAGGAGAATTTGTGTTACCTCGTCCACGTATTGTATTAAATTGTCGTCCGCCGAACTTCATTCATCTTTTAACTTGTTCGACGTCGACGTCATTTGGAGGTGCCCAGTCGTCGCCACACTGATTTGCTTTTCCTGTCGTCCATGGCCGTAGGCTCGAGCTCGGTGGTCCGAACTTTGCATTACCTCATAGGGGTTATTATTTTCTTGACCTGTGTCGAGAGCCTTCTTAGAGGTCGGGGATGTTTGGCAGGAACTTCCCATCTTTGTTGAGACGAGGTTCCCTAGGTCCTTGGTGTGGTTCATTTTTCATCTGTTGCTGATGTAATTTGTCGCTTTCTTTTTTAATTTTTCTCCTCTTTTCTGAGTGAGGGTCCTCCCCTTGCCTTTTATGGGGTCGCGTAGAAGTGTAGAGGTGCCATTGAGGGGACTTTTCCCTTTATCCAATTTTGTTGGGCGACGGGGTTTTTGTCATCGTCAGGACGAGGTTCTCCTTCTGTTCTTGACGTAGTCGATCTCAGCTCAGATTAGGATGAGGTTCTCCTCCTGTTCCCAACGGGGCTGTGGGGGTGCATAAGGGCCGTTGCAAGGGCCTCTCCCCCCATCCGGTCTAAAAGAACCGGACCTTTGACTTTGCTCATGTCAGGATGAGGTTCTCCTCCTGTTCCCAACATGGCTGTGGGGGCACATTAGAGCGTTGTAGGGCCTCTCCCCCCATCCGGTCTAAAAGAACCGGGCCTTTGACTTTGCTCATGTTAGGATGAGGTTCTTCTCCTGTTCCTAACATGGCTGTGGAGGCACATAAGGGCGTTGCAAGACCTCTCTCTCCATCCGATCTAAAAGAACCGGGCCTTTGACTTTGCTCATGTTAGGATGAGGTTCTCCTCCTGTTCCTAATATGGCCATGGGGGCACCTAAGGGTCGTTATATGGGCCTCTCCCCTGATCCGATCTTAAAATAATCGGACTTTCATTTTGCTCATGTTAGGATGAGGTTCTCCTCCTGTTCCTAACATGGCCATGGGGGTACCTAAGGGCCGTTATATGGGCCTCTCCCCCAATCTGATCTTAAAATAATCGGACTTTCATTTTGCTCATGTTAGGACGAGATTCTCCTCCCGTTCTTAACATGACCTTGTTTTGATTGTTTGAAGGGGTTACCCCAGTCGTAACAAGTCCATGCCAAAAGGGAAAGACATGCAAAGTCAAAAGAAATTTTGATTCAAAGCAAAGTCGTTAGTAATACATTTACAGGTTTTTCAAGTCCCATGGTCGTGGAAGGTCTGCTCCTCCTTGAGGTCCTCCGATGATGGAGTTGATGATCCCGATTGGAGGCTGATCTCCGGGCTGCTCTTCCCTCCTCAATGGTTCAGGTGGCGGCAGGGTCCTTGGCCGATCTTCTCTACCCTCAGACCGACGTCGAATGAACCTATCTAGTCAACCTCGCCAGATGAGCTCCTCGATCTCGTCTCAGAGCTGGATGCATTCCTCCGTGTCGTGGCTGTGGTCGCGATGGTAGAGGCAGAACTTGTTAGGATTGCGCTTCCCGGGGAGTGTGCGCATCCTCTCTGGCCTAGGGAGCTGTTCTCTGACCTCCATCAATACCTGGGCTTTTGATGCGTTAAGGGGGGCATAGTGACGAAACCTTCCTGGGGAAGAGCCCCGTCGAGCTCGACGTTCCGGGCTTCCCTGCCTGCATGCTCGCGGAGGAGTCTGGGCGCACTTGTGCCCGGGAGGAGTTCGAGAATGGGGCCGAGCTTCTCTCGCCCCTTTTTCGACTGCGGGCTTACTGGAGTCTCCCGCCTGCCGCTCTCTTGCGGTCTCCTCATCCTTTATTTTGAAGGCTTCTTCCGCTCGGGCGTACCCTTCAGCCTGAGCCAACAGGTTTGCAAAATCTCTGGGGTACTTCTTTTCTAGGGAGAATAAAAGGTCGTTCTTCTGAAGGCCGCCTTTTAGAGAGGCCATTGCTACCGACTGGTCCAAGTTCCGAACCTCCAGTGCGGCGACATTGAAGCGGTTGATGTAGGCCCGAATGGACTCCCCCTCCCTCTGCTTGATGTTGATGAGGGACTCCAAACCCTTCTGGGGGTGCCGGCTGCTGACAAAATGAGCCATAAATTGGTGGCTCACTGATCGAAGGAAAAGATGGTACCCGACTTCAGCGTCGAGTATCAATTTCTTGCCGCTCCCTTCAAAGTGGATGGGAAGGCTCGACATAAGATGGCATCGGGCATGCCATGAAGCAGCATCATTGTCCGGAAGGCCTCTAGGTGGTCAACCAGGTCCGCAGTCCTGTCGTAGCTTTCGAATTGAGGGAGCTTGAAGTTTGGCGGGATTGGCTCCTGCATGATCATTTGAGAAAAGGGAGGGTCAGTACAAATATCCTCACCATAAGCGGAGGGAGCGTGGTGGAGTTCTTCAATCCGTCGGTTCATCTCCTGAAGCCTCCGGTCCAGGAAATCCTCTCGACTACGGGTCTCGAGGGTCCTCTGGCAGGATGGAGGCAGAGATCTTCTGGGGGTGGAGTCGTGGTCCAATTGGGGGCTTTCCACCCTTGGATTCATCTTTCTGGGAAAGACTGGGCGGCTGCCCAAGTGGCCCGTCCCACCACCGGATTTTGGAGTTCTGGCGATGCTCTTTCCGATCGCACGAATGCCTGTGGCTGTTGCTATTGCATGGTCTGTACAGCTTCAGTGTGGCCTCTGACCTGCTGTACCAGTAGGTTGAATTGCTCCGTGCCAACTGCCACTGTCGGAGGAGGGGGTAGAGGCTGGGAGACTGGAGGCGAGGTCGGAGCCTGAGATCTGGCCGTGGAGGTCGTGGATCACCGTGTGGATACCCTGCAGGGAGGCATCGGGCGAAGACCTAGTGGGGGAAGGAAAAGTGGATGTCGGAGAAGATGATCAGAGATGGTTCCGTTGAGCGCTCCTTTAAGAACAAGGATATTGCGAAGACATAGGCCCCTTCCTCTAGCGCCAATCCTGTTGGTGCAAAAATTTGCCTGCGCTGGAGGAGCTGGAGTCAAGGGAGTCACGGTCGCCGTCGGGACCTGCAAAAGAAGTCTAAACTGGAGGTGGGGTTGCTCCGGCAAGACCTTCCAATGCTCAAGTCAGTTCTCTGCCTCAACAAGAATGGAGTGCTCGAATGAAAATTTTAGCAGAGTTTTGGGATAGAAAAGAGAGCTTAGAGAATAACGTATCTGGGGTCCTCCTTTTATAGGCGGAGGGAGCAACAGACTGATAGCGATGTCTGTAACCGTCTGGCAGTGGGCTGCCCAGAGTCAGGAGGAGGTTGTTGCGAAGAGTAGTGGAGTGGAATCATGGCTATCGTCGGGACATGCCACGTGGAGTATGTCGCGGGGAGTGGAGCGGCGTCCGTTGTCGCGACTTGTCGGGGGATGGAAGAATCATGCGATATCCGTCGTAGGAAGTGGAGCAGGATCATGGCCATTATTGCGGTCTGCCAGGGAGTAATGGAGCCGCACGGAACCCATCACAGGAAGTGGAGCAGAGTCATGGCCGTTACTGCGGCCCGTCAGGGAGTGATGGGGCCGCACGGAATCTGTCGCAGGAAGTAGAGCAGGATCGTGGCCGTTGCTGCGGCCCGCCAGGGAGTGCAGGCCTGTCGGTCGAAGTTCGGCTGGAGTGTCTGGCAGAGAGAGGTGGTTAGCTACCCATCTGAGAGGAGCTCGGAGTCCAGCTCCCGTAGGAGTCCGGATGAAGTCTTCCTCCAGTCGAAGTCGGGGATGAGGTCCGGCTCCCGTGGGAGTCCGGATGGAGTCTTTCCGCAGCTGGAGTCGAAGATGAGATCTGACTCCCATAGGAGCCCGGGCGAAGTTTACCTGCAATCAAAGTCAGAGGCGAAGTCCGGCTCCCTTAGGAGTCCGGACGAAGTTTACCAGCAGTCGAAAATGGAGCCCGGCTCCCGTAGGAGTCTGGGCGAAGCCTTCCAGCAGTTGAGGTCGGGGATGAAGTTCGGACGGAGTCTTCCCACAGCTGGAGCTGGAGACGAGATCTGGCTCCCGTAGGAGTCCGGACGGAGTCTTCTTGCGGTCGGAGTCGGAGATGAGATCCGACTCCCGGAGGAGTTCGGGCTGAGTCTTCCTGCAATTGGAGTTGGAGGCGAAGTTCGGCTCCCGTAGGAGTCCGGACGAAGTCTACCTGCAATTGAAGTTGTGGGTGAAGTCCGGCTCCCATAGGAGTCCAGACGAAATTTACCTGTAGGTGAAGTTGTGGGCGGAGTCCGGCTCCCGTAGGAGTCCGGATGAAGTTTACCAACGGTCGAAGTCAGGGACGAAGCCCAGCTCCCGTAGGAGTCCGAGTGGAGTCTTCCCGTAGCCGGAGTCGGAGACGAGATCTGGCTCCCGTAGAAGTTCAGACGGAGTCTTCTTGCGATTGAAGTCAGGAGCGAAGTTTGGCTCCCGTAGGAGTCCGGGCGCAGTTCACTTGCAATTGGCGTCAGGGGCGAAGTCCGGCTCCCGTAGGAGTCCAGACGAAGTCTACCTGCAATTGGAGTTGTGGGTGAAGTCCGGCTCCCGTAGGAGTCCGGACGAAGTTTACCTGTAAGTGAAGTCGTGGGTGGAGTCCGGCTCCCGTAGGAGTCCAGACGAAGTCTGCATGTGAAGTCATGGGCAGAGTCCGGCTTCCATAGGAGTCCGGACGAAGTTTACCAGCCGTTAGAGTCGGGGACGAAACCCAGCTCCCGTAGGAGTCCGGGCAGAGTTTTCCCGTAGCCAGAGCTAGAGACGAGATCTGGCTCCCGTAGGAGTCCGGACGGAGTCTTCCTACGGCCGGAGTCGGAGACGAGATCCGGCTCCCGGAGGAGTCCGGGCTAAGTCTTCCTGCAATTGGAGTTGGAGGCGAAGTCTAGCTCCCGTAGGAGTCCGGATGAAGTCTACCTGCAATTGGAGTTGTGGGTGAAGTCCGGCTCCCGTAGGAGTCCGGACGAAGTTTACTTGTAAAAGTCGTGGGTGGAGTCTGGCTCCCGTAGGAGTCCGGACGAAGTTTACCAACGGTCGAAGTTGGGGACGAAGCCCAGCTTCCGTAGGAGTCCGGGCGGAGTCTTCCCGTAGCCGGAGTCGGAGACGAGATCTGGCTCCCGTAGGAGTTCAGACGGAGTCTTCTTACGATTGAAGTCAGGGGCGAAGTCCGGCTCCCGTAGGAGTCCGGGCGCAGTTCACTTGCAATTGGTGTCGGGGGCGAAGTCTGGCTCCCGTAGGAGTCTGGATGAAGTCTTTCTGCAGCCGGAGTTGGAGACGAGGTCCGGCTCCCGTAGGAGTCTGGATGAAGTCTTCCTGCAGCTGGAGTTGGGGACGAGGTCCGGCTCCCGTAGGAGTCCGGACGTCGCGAATAATCCGGTCGACGCTGGCGGGGTCCTGTCTGTCGGCAAAACTTGAGAGTGTCGTGGAGGCTCGGCCGCCTGGGAGGTTTGAAGAGACGTTATCGGAGGTCGGAAGTTGGTTGGATCCCCGGAGGATCACTCCTGTCACGAACTTCGGCTGGGGGGATCTTATACCCAACAATATATATGTATAGATACATATATATATATATATATATATGTATACATACATACATATATATATATATACATACATACATATATATATATATATATATATGTATGTATGTATGTATGTATATATATATATATATATATATATATATAATATATGTATGTATACATACATACATACATACATATATATATATATATATATATATATATATATATATATATATGTATGTATATATATGTATATATATATTTATATATATATATGTATACATACATACATATATATATATATATATATGTATATATGTATATATATATATATATATATATATGTATACATACATATATATATATGTATACATACATACATATATATGTATACATACATACATATATATATATGTATATATATATATATCTAGATATTTGTCTGAGTGGCCGGTACATTAAGGGCCTGCTCAATCAATTGGCTGGCATTTTTTCTTATGGTCCTTCTTCCTCCTCTTTTCCTAGTGGTAAGGTTTGCCAAGACTTCATTCCTCTTATTGCTTATCGTTACCTATTCCTCATGGCATGTGATTGTTGGCTTAAGATGTTTCCTATACAATACAGAGGATTGTTGTCACACCCTCGGCCCGAGATCGCGAGCAGAAGATCGCGGCAACCGCCGCATACTTATGAAGAACTCTCTCCATAAGCATGCAAGGCATCTCATCACGATATCAATGCATCACAGCGGAATAAATTTAAATAATTATTATTCAACTTTAATTCAAGTAATTATATCAAATATCTTACATCCAATAAAATTTTACTAAAAATAAAATAATAGATCTAAGTTCAATGAAGTTGACAATGCTAAATCTCGCCTCTAAAAGTTCTGTCCCAATATTTCTTCCCACGCTCGTAATTAATTATCTGAATCTGAAAAATAGAAAGAAAGGTAATAAGCTAGACAGTCCAGTAAGTAACAAATATCTCAACTAAATATTTTAGATATTATATAATTTTTATTGGGTATAAAATACCCACAGCCGAAGTCCTCAACGGAATCAACGATTCCGCCCACGATGCCGACCTCAAGGGAAGACTCCGCCCGGGCTCCTACGGGAGCCGGGCTCCGCCCGGACTCCTACGGGAGCCGGGCTCCGTCCTCGACATCAACTGCTGGTAAACTCCGTCCGGACTCCTACGGGAGCCGGACTTCGCCTTTAACTTTGATTGCAGGAAGACTTCGCCCGGATTCCTACGGGAGCTGGGCTTCGTCCTCGACTCCAACGGCTGCAGACAGACTTCGTCCGGACTCCTACGGGAGCCGAACTCCGCCAACAACTTCAACCGCAAGTGGACTCTGCCCGGACTCCTACGGGAGTCGGGCTCCGTCCTCGACGTCAACTGCTGGTAAGCCCCGTCCGGACTCCTACGGGAGCCGGACTTCGCCTTTAACTTTGATTGCAGGAAGACTCCGCCCGGACTCCTACGGGAGCTGGGCTTCGTCCTCGACTCCAACGGCTGCAGACAGACTTCGTCCGGACTCCTACGGGAGCCGAACTCCGCCAACAACTTCAACCGCAAGTGGACTCCGCCCGGACTCCTACGGGAGCCGGGCTCCATCCTCGACGTCAACTACTGGTAAGCCCCGTCCGGACTCCTACGGGAGCCGGACTTCGCCTTTAACTTTGATTGCAGGAAGACTCCGCCCGGACTCCTACGGGAGTCGGGCTTCGTCCTCAACTCCAACGGCTGCAGACAGACTTCGTCCGGACTCCTACGGGAGCCGAACTCCGCCAACAACTTCAACCGCAAGTGGACTCCGCCCGGACTCCTATGGGAGCCGAGCTCCATCCTCGACGTCAACTGCTGGTAAGCCCCGTCCGGACTCCTACGGGAGCCAGACTTCACCTTTAACTTTGATTACAGGAAGACTCCGCCCGGACTCCTACGGGATCCGGGCTTCATCCTCGACTCCAACGGCTGCGGACAGACTTCGTCCGGACTCCCACGGGAGCTGAACTCCGCCAACAACTTCAACCGCAAGTGGACTCCGCCCGGACTCCTACGGGAGCCGAGCTCCGTCGCTGACTCCGATTGCCGGTAAGATCCGTCCGGACTCCCACGGGAGCTGGATTTTCCACCTGACTTTAGTTGCAGAGGACTCCGCCCGGACTCCTACGGGAGCCGAACTCCGTCATTAGCTCCGACCACTTCTGAGCTTCAGCCGATGGATCTGCACTCCCTGACAAGTTGTTTTAATGGCCACGATCCTGCTCCACTTCCTGTGATGGATTTCGTGCAGCTCCATCACTCCCTGACAGGCCGCAGTAACCGTCGCAGCTCTGCTCCACTTCCTATGGCAGATTTCGCACAGCTCCACTACCCCCTGGCAGGTCACAATAACGGCCATGATTCCGCTCCACTACCCTTCGTAATAAATTCCCCTTGACTATGGGCGGCCCACTACCAGACGGTTACAAACGTCACCATCAATCCGTTACCTCCTCCGCCTATAAAAAGGGGGACCCAGATACGTTATTCTATAAGCTCATTTCTTATCTCAAAACTCTGCTAAATTCTCCGTTCGAGCGCTCCATTCTTGTTGAGGCAGAGAACTGACTTGAGCGTCGGAGGGTCTTGCCGGAGCAACCCCACCTCCGGTTTAGACTTCCCTTGCAGGTCCCGGTGGCGACCGCGACTTCCCCGACTCCAGCTTCTCCGGTGCAAGCGTATTTTTGCACCAACAATTTTCAAGAACAATGCTGTAAATAAACATAAAAATATATTTCATGTTGATTTTATACAAATCCAATCTCTTCAAATATTCACATATAATATAATCATAAATCCGATTCGATTCAAAATACTCGTAACTCAACAGCCTCAACATGACCAATGTTTAACCCTCATTGGCGGGGTCCACTGAATACCAGCGCACAACCCCCACTGGCAGGGTCCACAAATGCCAGCGCACAACCCCCACTGGCATGGTCCACTAAATACCAGCGCACAACCCCCACTGACAGGGTCCACTGAGTACCAACGTATAATCCCCATTGGCGGAGCCCACTGAAACATAGTTAGACTGAGAGCATAAATCTGATCTGTATCAAAATATTTTTTTATCATAACATATCATAATTTTTCACTGAACATATGTATAATCGACGTACCATAATATTTCAAAAAATACTTTTCTTTCAAAACATAATTTCATAAATCATGCATAATTTCAAATAATAATTATTTATTTTCAGAATAAATATGAAATATCTCAAGAAGATGATTCATTACTTACCTTTCACAGAGCACAGAATGAACAAATCGACTAACTTTTAGGAGATTCTTCAGTGTCTATTATCCAAAATTATATTCTTACATTAATTTTAATTCAAAATTAAATCTAAATAAATTCCAAATCAAAACCTCACTTAGAATCGGACTCTTCTCTAAACTTGATCAAAATCTTCAAAATGAAGCCTTTCACTACGCTAAACTTAGAAGGATAACTTTAGAGAGAGAAATTCATCAAGAGAGAGAAATAATCTAGAGAGCAAAAATTTTAGAAAGAGAAAGTATAGAGAGAAAGTTTAATTTTAGAGAGAGAAAGTAAGGGTTCAGACTGAAGGAAGTGAGAGAAGAGAAAGAAACACTCTCTCATTTTTATTTTGTTATTTTTTTCTTTTCTTTTCTTTTTCCTTTTTCTTTTTTCCTTTCTTTTTTCTTTTTCTTTTCTTTTTCCTTTTTCCTTTTCTTTTTCTTTTTTTCCTTTTTCCTTTTTTTTTCTTTTCTTTTTCCTTTTTCCTTTTCTTTTTCTTTTTTCTTCCTTCTTCTACTTCTTCCCGTGGCCTCCCCTAGGTGAAAAAAAATGAAACAGGGGACCGAATGGTCCTCTCATATGGTTGGCTGACCGGCGATCGATCGGCACGAAAATGGCCGACAGCTGGAGGAGAGCGCACCGCCATTCCAAGGGTCCCAAACCGATGGCCGGCGTTGACCACCAGCGTCCGAAAATCAAAAAAAATCGAAACCTCTCCCACGACAAAATCTGACGACTCCGATCACCGACGAACGTGCACACCGGCACGAGAAGGAAGGGAGAGAAGAGAGGAAGAGAACCACATGTTTACCTCGAGCTCCGACGACCTCTTCGATGAGGAATTGCGGCGGGCACGGTGGCGGTTTCCGCAAGCAATTTCTCGCGATCTTCGTCGTTTCTGTGATTACCCAGCCAGCCCAAACGAAAAAAAAAAAATAAAATAGAAAATAGAGGAGAAGAACTCCCGAAGGGAGTCTTCTTCCTCCGTTCACCGGCTCCTAATCGGAGTCGGAAATAAGTTCCCTCCAGCCCTATTTAAGGAGGAGATCCCTCCTCTCTCCTTTCTATCGAAAATCCTAAAAGCTCAAACGGCGGCAATCGTCAAAAAAATTCCACGGAAGACCGTCCCTGTGCCGTCCAATTTCTCGCCGAAAAAGCCTCGCCGGCGTCGGAGGTAAGCCTCCTCCCCTTCCTCTCTTCTCCCCCTTCCTTTCCATGCCAGTGTGCATGCTCTCCGGCGACCGGAGTCGTCGGATTTTGTTGCGGAAGAACCTCTATATTTTGCTCGTTTTTCTTTGATTTCCGACGTTGGTGGTCACCGCCGACCATCGATTTTGGCCCTCTTCTCATCATTGGGTCGCTCCCCTCCTACCGACGGCTACCTCATGCCGACCGCACCACCGGTCGGAACACCAATGAGGGGACCTCACGGTCCCCTGTTTCAGCCCAAAACAAGCCCACGAGAAGAAGAAAAGAAAAAGAAGAAGAAGAAGAAGGAAAAGAAAAAGAAAAAGAAAAGAAGAAGAAGGAAAAGAAAAGAAAAAGAAGAAAAAGAAAAGAAAAAGGAAAAGGAAAAAAAAAGAAAGAAAAAAAATAAAATGATAATAATATAATAATAATAAATAGAATTTTTTCCTCTCTCTTCCGTGAAGAAAAAGAAAAAAAAAGAGAGAGAAAAGAAAAGAAAAGAAAAAAATCATTAAATTAATTATTAAATAATGATATAAATAATAAAATATGAGAAAGAGAGTTCTTCTCTCTTCCCTCTCTCTCTTCAGCCTGAACTAGTATTTTCTCTCTCTAGAATTGGACTTTCTCTCTCTACTTTCTCTCTCTAGAATCCTCTCTCTAGATTATTTCTCTTTCCTAAGATTTCTAGAAGTTTGAGAAGAATGATGATGAATTTAAATGATTCTCATAATGGATTTTTGATCTGTGATCGTCGGACGGTACACCGACATCCACTTTGATCAGATCAGGTATTTTTAGATTTTATTTCTCATGATCTTATTGAATTATCCATATGATAATTTTAGCATGATTTGATCTGATCGATCAAAATTTGTTGAATCATATTGTCTGAAGAATTCAAGATGAGTTTTCTCTCTCTAAAATTTTTTCTCTCTAGAATTTTCTCTCTCTAAAATATTCTTTCTCTTGATTGATTCTCTCTCTAAAAAGGTTAGTGAATGAAGAAATTTTTTTTAATAATTCTGATCTGATTCTAATGAAGAACCCTGATCCATGATTGTCAGACAGCGTACTGGCACCCACCTTGATCAGAACATGAATCTTTAGATTTGATTATCCATGATTTCGATCTAGCCATGACTTGATTTGATCATGTTGATTTCATCAATTGAGATATTGGATCAATCGTAATGTTGGATTTTGTCACCTGATCAATTCGAATTGTACCTCATGAATTCTCTCTCCTTTGATTTTCTCTCTCCACTTGATTTTATGAAATCGATGAAGAAACCTCGGTCCTATCACTTCTTATCCGATTTGATCTGATAGTCAAACTTTGGATCATTTAGGTCCTAATTAGATTTTGATTAGATGAAATTAGATGATCGGATCCAATCTAAACCATTGAAATATGGTATTCGTATTCTTTCTAATTATTGAAATTGATTCTGTATAGGATTGTGGATATTTGATCATGGGATATCGTGATAAGATCTACGAACAAAATTTTTGAAAGAAAATTTATATAATTATGTGAATTTATTGGAATGCGTTCGAGGTAAGTAATGTTTCACTTTTTCTAGATTTATCCAAATTATAATGTATTTTTCTGACATGATTTGTGAAACGATGCATGAATTGGATGAATGATATTTTGTTATGAAAATATCTTATTTGAAATGTTATGATGAAGCATGATTAAACATATTGATTTCATGATGCATTATATTGATTGATTTCGATACTACATGATTATATGTTTTATTATCGAAATTAGAATATGAAATATGATTTATGAAGAATTATGATATAAGAAACACTATGAATTGACAACCTGACTATGTAAAGGACCCCGCCAATGGGGGCATATACATTGGTAATTGATTGTCCTGAGGGTTTATGTCGCCAGCGAGACCAGCGACATGTCGCCAGAGAGACCAGCGACAAACTGCCAGAGAGACCAGCGGTTCCGAAGGACTTTGCTATCAGATAATTCGTAGCTCACCGCAAGCAAATATGCGGTATTATGACCCTGCCATAGGAAAAATATGGTCATAGCTCATGGTTGACGAAAAGAATTTAAGAATGAAAAAAAATTAAAATTTAGAAAAAAACTTGAATTTTTGAAAAAGAAATGAATTTGGCATGAATTATGTTGCATAATTGAAATTGATTTCGAATTGATGAACTCTATATACTTATTTTCTATAAATGATGATTTACTTAAATGCCTGATGAAATCTGTTGAAAAGTGATCATTGCTTACTGGACTGTCTAGCTCATTACCTTCTATTTTACTATTTTTACAGATGTTGAGGAATTAAGATGATACAAGATATGAATGGAAGAGTGATCAGAAGCAGAATCCTTATACTTTTATTTTAGGTTGAAAGTCTTATTGAATTTGGTGTAAGACCTATGAATCATTGTTGAATTTATTAAGATATTAGAGAAGAAATTTAGATCGTTATATTTTGGATTTAAATTATTGACTAATTATTCCGTTGTTGTTTTAGGATAGTATGATAAGATGCCTTGCATGCTTAAGGGAAGAGTTTTCTATGAGTATGCGGTGGTTGCCATGACCCTCGATTCAAAATCTCGGGTCGGGGGCGTGACAATTATAGTGGTATCAGAGCATAAGTGGATGAATAATGAAATGTAGAATCAGATATAGAATGGGTGTAAGCGGATAAACACCAGGGATATTATAGTGTAGATCTTTGATGATTGTAGTGGGAGAAATATTTAAAAATTTTGATTAAACATTGAGATTATGTATAAAAGGATCGTAAGAGATTATGACATATGGAGTTTGAAATATGATGAATAATCTGTAGATCATGATATGATTAGTTAGATCTTGATCGAAAGTAATCACAAAAGGATTGACATAAAATTTTATTGTGCATTGTGGTTATTAATTGATCATTGGTTATTCAAGTGAATCGTAAGTTCAAATTCGATGTGAGAATAATACTATGATATTACTTCTAGTTGAGAAGTTGACTATTATTGGTAAGATAAAGATTTAATAATAAAATATTATTTCAGAATGGGCTAAAAAAGTTTTTTTTTATGATACTTGATTGGAATATTTATCGAAATTGAACTTGGTATGTGGATCATATATATAAAGTGACATATTAGGATGAATGCATATTTGGAGATATTGCAAAGAAGCCTATTTCTTATTGATGAAATCGATTATGAGGTTGTAGAATATTCATCGTACTGGAATCTTTAATCATCATCCTTAGATCTAGATAATAGATCTTATTATGTCTCTTAGAGACTACATGATGTGTATGAAATTTCAATTTAAAGATTTCATTCTAAGTTGATCAAGAGATTTTCTGATATTATTATTGAGGTTGTTAATGAAAAATTGATATCTTTAGATTAAGATAAAAGATCTGATTTATATTTATTTCAGACTAAGGGATCCATGTGAATTTATAATTTAGAAATTTTAGATTTAAGAATTGATATGGAGTTCCTTTGCTTTTGTTAACGAGGTCCCTAATTGAATCTACTATTAAATGGAGATTTGATTTTTTTGAAGCTTGTATGATTATTATGAAAGGATATTTGATAGATATTGAAGATCCTGATGATAGAAATTTAAAAAAAAAATAATGATTTAAAGTTTTTATATATTAAAATTATGTCCAAATTTGGTGGAGCATCGAAGGATTTTTTTTTCTTCATTAATTTGACTTATAAGGATTTTTGGTTTAAAAATTATCGAATTGAATTGATATGAGAATTGAGATTTGATTCATATTGATTATAGTAAATCTATATGATGGTTTAAATATGATATTGGACTCAAGGGTTAATCAAGATTACTGTACACCAGTAAAGGTATGAATGAGCATCGAAAGTTAATCTTTGATTTCAATTAAAATTTAAAATTTTAGGATAAAGAAATAATTTGATCAAATTTTTTTTTTGATAAAGCTAAGAAATTTTGATTGTTAGATCAGAGTGCGCAGCGGAAGGATGGTAATCTGGATTACTTTGAGTAAGTCAGGAATATTGACCCTTTGAGTTAAAGAATTATGATAGATGATATAGTTTGATACAAAAAATTTATTGATGTTAGAAAGAATAATATTAAAAAAAAAATTTGGATATCCCTAATGTGATTTTCAAAAGTAGAGCTTCCACCTACTATGCTACAAAAAATAATTAGCATCCTAATCCTAGGATAAGTGGACCTTTGATTTTAGATTTAGAATATTTAGAGATAAATTTTTTCTATCCTAGAATTAAATTTTATAATTCTTTATTTATTAGGAAGAATTTGAGATTATTTATCGAATGATGATTTCGATCTTAGATTATTATACTCAAATATTTATTTTCAGGATATAATAAAATTTAAAGTTGGACTCTTTTGATCATTATTATTTCTCTGACTAAATGAAAAAGATTGAGATTATCTATTGATATTGACGATTGTTGTACAAAAGATGGATTGAAGTTATTTATAATTTAATTTGATAATGAATCGATTAATCAAGAGTTGTTAATGTTTAGATAAAGAAAATTGATATACTTACTTAGAATAGAGACATTGATTTTGATTATAAGAAAAAAATATAGTTTTGATTTAGATCAATTTTTGAGTTATTGATTTTTATTATGGAATGACTTAATGATAAAAAATTTGCTTCAAGAATTAGAATATTTAAGAGTTTGAGGGTTTGAGTAAGAAAATTTCGATGACTAGAAATAGTGATATTGATTCAATCAACAATGGTGATATTGATCTTTATCAAATAACTTAATGATGAAGTTGTATCGAGAATTAAAATATCAAAAGTTCGAGAATAAGATTGAAATGATAAATCTTCAATCTTTGAAAGTATGAATAAGAAAAAATATTTTTGAATTTTGATTGATTGAGATGTCATCATATGATTCACATAAGTATGTTTTCCTATCTTATGATGGGTTGAAATTAAGAGTGGATAATATTTAAAAAAAATAAATAAATAAATGATGATGAATGAAGTTCTTATGTAAGAATAGAGACATTGACCTTCTTCTATTCATAAGAGATAGATTTGATTTTAATTTGAGTCATGAGATATTGAACATTAACTTTTACAGGAAATGAGATCATAATTTTGAAATCTTGAAATATTGAAAATCTTTGAGATGTTGATCTTGATAAATAAGAAAATGGATGGTTCCATTTCAGATCAATATTTGATGTATTTACTTTTTTCTTATGGAATGATTTAAAAATAAATTTATATCAAGAATTAGAATATTGAAATATTTGAGGATGAGATTCAAGTAAGAAAAAATATGAAGACTCAAGCAAGAAAAATTTCGAGGATGAAATTTCTTTTAGAGAGGAAGAATGTGATAACCCAGCCAGCCCAAACGAAAAAAAAAAAATAGAAAACAGAGGAGAAGAACTCCCGAAGGGAGTCTTCTTCCTCCGTTCACCGGCTCCTAATCGGAGTCGAAAACAAGTTCCCTCCGGCTCTATTTAAGGAGGAGATCCCTCCTCTCTCCTTTCCATCGAAAATCCTAAAAGCTCAAACGGTGGCAATCGTCGGAAAAATTCCGCGGAAGACCGTCCCTGTGCCGTCCAATTTCTCGCTGGAAAAGCCTTGCCGGCATCGGAGGTAAGCCTCCTCCCCTTCCTCTCTTCTCTCCCTTCCTTTCCATGCTAGTGTGCATGCTCGCCGGTGACCGGAGTCGCCGGATTTTGTTGCGGAAGAACCTCTATATTTTGCTCGTTTTTCTTTGATTTCCGACGTCGGTGGTCGCCGCCGACCATCGATTTTGGCCCTCTTCTCATCGTTGGGTCGCTCCCCTCCTGCCGATGGCTGCCTCACGCTGACCGTGCCGTCGGTCGGAACACCAATGAGGGGACCTCACGGTCCCCTGTTTCAGCCCAAAACAAGCCCACGGGAAGAAGAAAAGAAAAAGAAGAAGAAGAAGAAGGAAAAGAAAAAGAAAAAGAAAAGAAGAAGAAGGAAAAGAAAAGAAAAAGAAAAGAAAAAGAAGAAAAAGAAAATAAAAAGGAAAAGGAAAAAAAAAGAAAGAAGAAAAATAAAATGATAATAATATAATAATAATAAATAGGATTTTCTCCTCTCTCTTCCGTGAAGAAAAAGAAAAAAAAAAGAGAGAGAAAAGAAAAGAAAAGAAAAAAATTATTAAATTAATTAATAAATAATGATATAAATAATAAAATATAAGAAATAGAGTTTCTCTCTCTTCCCTCTCTCTCTTCAGCCTGAACTAGTATTTTCTCTCTCTAGAATTAGATTTTCTCTCTCTACTTTCTCTCTCTAGAATCCTCTCTCTAGATTATTTCTCTCTCCTAAGATTTCTAAAATTTTGAGAAGAATGATGATGAATTTAAATGATTCTCATAATGGATTTTTGATCTGTGATCGTCAGACGGTACACCGACATCCACTTTGATCAGATCAGGTATTTTTAGATTTTATTTCTCATGATCTTATTGAATTATCCACATGATAATTTTAGCATGATTTGATCTGATCGATCAGAATTTGTTGAATCATATTATCTGAAGAATTCAAGATGAGTTTTCTCTCTCTAGAATTTTCTCTCTCTAGAATTTTCTCTCTCTAAAATATTCTTTCTCTTGATTGATTCTCTCTCTAAAAAGGTTAGTGAATGAAAATTTTTTTTTTAATAATTCTGATCTGATTCTAATGAAGAACCCTGATCCATGATTGTCAGACAGCGTACTGGCACCCACCTTGATCAGAACATGAATCTTTAGATTTGATTATCCATAATTTCGATCTAGCCATGACTTGATTTGATCATGTTGATTTCACCAATTGAGATATTGGACCAATCGTAATGTTGGATTTTGTCACCTGATCAATTCGAATTGTACCTCATGAATTCTCTCTCCTCTGATTTCTCTCTCCACTTGATTTTATGAAATCGATGAAGAAACCTCGGTCCTATCACTTCTTATCCGATTTGATCTGATAGTCAAACTTTGGATCATTTAGGTCCTAATTAGATTTTGATTAGATGAAATTAGATGATCGGATCCAATCTAAACCATTGAAATATGGTATTCGTATTCTTTCTAATTATTGAAATTGATTCTGTATAGGATTGTGGATGTTTGATCATGGGATATCGCGATAAGATCTACGAACAAAATTTTTGGAAGAAAATTTATAGAATTATGTGGATTTATTGGAATACGTTCGAGGTAAGTAATGTTTCACTTTTTCTAGATTTATCGATAAATTATAATATATTTTTCTGACATGATTTGTGAAACGATGCATGAATTGGATGAATGATATTTTGTTACGAAATATCTTATTTGAAATGTTATGATGAAACATGATTGAACATATTGATTTCATGATGCATTATATTGATTGATTTCGATACTACATGATTATATGTTTTATTATCGAAATTAGAATATGAAATATGATTTATGAAGAATTATGATATAAGAAACACTATGAATTGACAACCTGACTATGTAAAGGACCCCGTCAGTGGGGGCATATACGTTGGCAATTGATTGTCCTGAGGGTTTATGTCGCCAGCGAGACCAGCGACATATCGCCAGAGAGACCAACGACAAACCGCCAGAGAGACCAGCGGTTCCGAAGGACTTTGCTACCAGATGATTCGCAGCTCACCGCAAGCAGATACGCGGTATTATGACCCTGCCATAGGAAAAATATGGTCATAGCTCATGGTTGACGAAAAGAATTTAAGAATGAAAAAAATTAAAATTTAGAAAGAAACTTGAATTTTTGAAAAGGAAATGAATTTGGCATGAATTATGTTGCATAATTGAAATTGATTTCGAATTGATGAACTCTATATACTTATTTTCTATAAATAATGATTTACTTAAATGCCTGATGAAATCTGTTGAAAAGTGATCATTGCTTACTGGGCTGTCTAGCTCATTACCTTTTATTTTACTATTTTTACAGATGTTGAGGAATTAAGATGATACAAGATATGAATGGAAGAGTGATCAGAAGCAGAATCCTTATACTTTTATTTTAGGTTGAAAGTCTTATTGAATTTGGTGTAAGACCTATGAATCATTGTTGAATTTATTAAGATATTAAAGAAGAAATTTAGATCGTTATATTTTGGATTTAAATTATTGACTAATTATTCCGCTGTTGTTTTAGGATAGTATGATAAGATGCCTTGCATGCTTAAGGGAAGAGTTTTCTATGAGTATGCGGCGGTTGCCATGACCCTCGATTCAAAATCTCGGGTCGGGGGCGTGACAGTTTCGCTCCAGGATTCTTTGGTAGGAAGAAGGGAGAAGGGTCTCTCCCTTAAATAGAGCCGGAGGAGAGGAGTTTGACTCCTCTCCGATGAGGTTTCTGACTCCGATTAGGAGCCGGTCGGGAGAAGAAGACTCCCTGCAGGAGTCTTCTTCATTTTTTTTTTTTTTTGTGGTTTGGGTTTAAGGCCCAATGGGTCGGATGTTACAATTGCAGGGGGCATTGTATTTTGAAAAGCAGGGCAAATGATGTGAATGCATTGCTACGTAGGAGTTTTAAGTGTGACTTGGAGACTTGTTCTTTTGACATTAAATCATATCTGTGCCTACTGTGTATTTTTTATCATAGTAGTATTTAACAAGAAGCCAAATAAATGTCATTCTCTATGGTGAATTTTGGAAATTTATTGCATAAATGTGACATGAAATGACTCTTTTTTCTTTTCTTCTTGTGCTTGCAAGATAATGCTTTAATCTTACAGATTTTACCTTGACCGATTTTTAATGTCATTATTATTTCTCCTTAATGCTGCCTCAGTATTAGTTAATAGCCTTCCCATGGGGAGGGGTCCGTTTTATCTGTATCTCGTGAAAGATACCTTGATTATTTTTCCAGTAATACCCATGCTTTATTTGAAAAGTTGAATTCTTTGCACGTGCATGATATTTTCAACACTGCAGTACATTACCTTTTTCTTATTTTTACTTCATGTCAATAGACTAGTTATGCATTAATTTTTGTAATGGTAAATGGAGTATATGTTTGATAGATAATGAGCACCACATTCCATGGAATCAATTGAATCACTAAAAAGTTATGTGACTGGTAAATCGCATTTTCTTGTCTTCCAAAGTTTTAAGAGTCTTAAATATGGAACCTTGTTATTTTAGATTTGTTAAGTTTGGAAATCCATGACAATTAGTTTTACTTCATTAAATGGCGATCTTGTTTCTGGTCATTTTTGCTTTTGTTTACAGTCTAGTTTGTTGCTGAATTATTGCTTTAGCATGCATTTATGCTTACTGACTTTTCATTATTTGGTCCCAATTATGTATCTCTAGGGAAGTTGGTACTCATCGCAAACAACTGCCCTCCTCTTCGGAAATCCGAAATTGAGTACTATGCGATGTTGGCAAAGGTCGGAGTCCATCATTTCAATGGAAGTAAGTTATCAGACCCTCTCCTCCAGTTATTTTCTTCATGATATTTAGTTGATGTGTTTTTTATTATTGACAACAGTTGTTGTCTATGGTCTGCTATCATGCTTGCCCTTCTTCCTTTTCCCATGGTTTTCTTGATGTCAAACTTGGCAGTGGCTTTTGTCATGTTTGTTAAGCTTGGACATTGTTTTTAGTGGCTTCCCTGCAAGTATGATTACTTGTTTGGTTGACACTTGCATTCAACACCATTAAAAATTTGCGGTCATCTACCATAAAAGTTCCAATTCCTTGCTCATGATTCCATACGTTCCAGTTACATCTCATTGGAACATTGTTGTTGAGCGACATCTAGCTAAAACTCATATTCAAGTACAAGTATGTGGATGCCAATCAGCCAACTGATTGAGCTTGGGGCTTGGTTTGATAATTGATTCCGGTCGTTTGGTTGAAAAGAAGAAAGCTGGTCTTTCTGCCTTTTCCTAAGATGATGAATGCCATTGTTTGAAAGCAAACGTTGCATGTTGCTATTCCTTCTTTTTAAAAAATAACAGAAATACCTTTTTTTTTTTTTTTTTTTTTTTTTGTTGAGAAATACAGTGGAAAATTGCAGCATTATGGGGTTTGAACTTGGAACCTCTCCATAGTGCGCACACTACGGCGAGGGTGCCAAGAAAATGACCCAAGCATGTTGGCTTGTGCTCTCATAGTTTGATATGCCCAAGTTACAGCCTAGTGCCACAATTGAAAGCACCTACAACGTGACAAATCTGTTATATTATGTTAATTTGACTTGTATTTGTCTACTGGTTCGGAAAAGAGGCGCCCTTTATTGGTGGTTTGGGTTATGTGGATCTGTGCATGTCATAAGATTGGAAATTCTTGTGCTTAGATTTAGACAGTACCTAGCTTGGCTACGCCTGTTTTAATATTGTTTTGTATGGTTGTTCCCTTTCATCAAATTTCTTAGCAGTTCAATTTCTATGTTATCAGACAATGTTGATTTGGGGACAGCCTGTGGCAAATATTTCCGTGTCTGCTGCCTCAGCATTATTGATCCAGGTATTCCTTTATGAAGTCTCTCTCTACCCTCTCCCCCTCTCTCTCCTCCCTCTCTCTCCCCTACCACCCTCACTCCCGTCTCCACCCTTCACCCCAGACGGCTCTGATATTGGTCATTGGATGATCATGTTTATTGTGTTTCAGGTGATTCTGATATTATCATGAGCATGCCAGGTGATCAGTGAGGACAGACCATTTCTTTTGGTGGGTCATTGGTTAAGTTTTCTTATCAAGGGGTCTGATTGGTTAGGTTTTCGTTTTTATTGTTTTCTCTGTTAGCTTTGCGAAATTTTCGTGGCAAGAGAGGTAGTTATTTGAGAGAGAAGTCTTGCTCAAATACACAAATTTTGAATTGTCTTTTTGTTACGACGTTTGATACTTTAATTTCTGCAGTGGTTTATCCAGTTTCACTGACTCATTTTCTTTTCTTCCGATGTTTTCAATGCATAGTTACAAAATGATGTGGGTGTGGCCACTCTAATTTCTTATTAGAAAAAAAGAGTTCTATCGAAGGACTTGTTCATTGTCAGGCCTGGCTTTTAACTTTAGCGTGTGCTCACTTGCCATGGTCATTGATGGTGACGGTGAATATATTTTTTCCTGCCCGTTTTCCCTTTCTGGTTTTGGAGATGCCCAGTTTTTATTTATTTATTTATTTAAGTTCTCATAGATTGTAAGGATATTAATGCCCGGTAACTCCAACAAGACCAAAAAGGATGCTGGATAACCTTTCTTTTGGCTGCCTCGGTACTTCATGCGACAGCTGATTTCATCAGGTTATAAAGGTTCAAACGTGCTGTTTCATCTCGAGTCCACTCTTCATGCCCAATCTCCTCTTTTAACGGTTCAGCCTCAGAAAATATTGGTTTTTGGTTCACTAGTCTTCTTCTCTCCCAATATCCTCTTTAATGATGGTTGAAAGAGGTGTCTTTAGTCCTCTAGGTATGGTCTAATATACCAACATTAAGTTTGGATATCTAGGATTTATAAATTAAAAATAAAATTCATGATAGGATGTAGGATTTGATCATATAAGATTATACATAATATCTTATTGGAAGAAAAATTATATGTAAACTAATTCTATCATATATTTGGATAATAAATTAAAATTTTCTCTTCCTCTATTTCTACTCTTTTCCTCCTCTCTTTACTTCTTTTATCAAAATAATAAATCTATCATTGTGAAAATATCATATTAATTATTATAATTATAGAATAATTTATATTAAGAAAAGGTTAACTTATCTTTGTATATTTTTGAAATTTGAAATTAAAATTCATCTGGATCTAGGATGGATTTGAAATTTATCTCTCAAATACCTACTATTCAAATACAATTATATATATATATATATATATATATATATATATATATATATTATATATATATATATATATATATATATATTATAATTTTTTATGAAAATTTTGATTGTAGACTCGAGATGATCTGATTCAATCCAATATTCTATCAAGTTGGATCTAAATCTAATATTAGGACTAATTTTAGGGATCATGATTGCAGTTGATCCATTAGGTACTTGATCCAAATAAGACAAATTTTACCTAATTCAACTAAAATTTAAGATAGGTACGGATTTTAGATAAAATTTCAAAGTGGGTTTAGGTCGGGTAATGGTATACTACACCTTAAACATGACCTGATATAATATTAATTTAAAATTTTCTTTTCAAAATTATAATTATTTAGAATATTCATTTGATGATTTCTTTGTCCGACCTAATCCAATCCGATTCAACCTGAGGTGGGTATTGAGCAGGTATAGACATAAAATTTTTACTTATAGGATAGATATAGATATTGACTGATATGACATGATTAGCTGCCATCCCTAACTCATTTAGCAGAACCCTATATGATTTGAAAAGGTTTGAGATTTGAAATTAAAACTAAGATTGAAATCGGATCGAATATGAATCGGATACCAGTATATTGATTGAAGTGAATTTTAGTGCAGGAATAAAATGGTAATTTTAAATTTTTTTCAAAATTATAATCTTAAAGTGAAAAATATTAATTAATCTAATTAATTAACATGTGTTTACCCTACACTAGGATTTAAATATGATATATAGCATGCATTTGAATTTGAAATTCAAACTTCTACGGTAAACAATTTACTGTTATGTGTTCAGAACATATTACCTTCATGCAGGTAGTCGATCGCTGCAATCTGATCACCGTCTGAAAGGTCTGATCGTTGCAACGCAGCCATATAGTGTGTCTAGCCTCCGTGGATTGTCCACACGAAGCTCTCGATCTGATCGGCTCATCACGAATGCTAGTTTATTGTAGAGCCCTTTCGACGGCCGATGCTGATCGAACTTCTTCGATCGATGTCTGCCGACTTCTTGGATGCTCCAGATCATCAGTAAAAATGGTAGAGAGGTTGATGAAGCTCTTTCTGAAGTTTGGTGGGCTCACAACACTCGTAGCTCACCTTCTCACTTTTCGAACCCCAGGCAAAAACCCTAGGTTACTCACTGAAAATCCTGCGCCCACTTTTGTTTCTTTTCTTTCTTTTTCTCTTGAAAGTTTTTGAACTTCCTACTCATGCACAAGGCTTCCTCACACCCACTATTCTCTCTTTAAAAATTTCTACACACGTCCCACCTCCTTTTCTCTTTTAAAACAGTGCAAGACGTGTCTTATTCGCGTGAAAGGATAAAGATAAGTGGTTGCACACTTGAATTCAAATCGAATTTGAATTCAAATGCAAACCAACTCATCCTTATCCACTCTGGGCGTGAGAAGAGAGGAGGCGTGGCTTCTTTGTGCGTGGAGAGTTTACACAAGAAACTCTTTCTCGTGTAAAGCAAGGGACGCACAAGATAAGGTGGGTGGCTAATGGATTAGTTGGTTGCCCATTCAAATTCAAATATCCTTTGAATTTGAATGGCCAACTAACTTATTTTTATCCAGATAATTGGCGCACAAGGGTGGGCGTGGGATGCCTTCTGCGTGGGAGAAAATTCATGAGATGTTGCTTCTCGTGAATTCAAATGGGCGCAGAGAAGTGAGGTGGCTTAGGGAGTTGAATTCAAAAGGTGGTTTGATCATAATTGAACCAACCTCATCAAAATAGGTTAAGCACAATTAGACTAAGTTAAACCCAACTTAATTAAGCTTATTTAAGCTCAATAAAATCCTAATCAAATCAAGAATTGACTGAGCCCAACCCCTGATCAGATCAGGGACCAAAACACCTTAGCGATTAGGTCAACCTTAACCTAATCGGGTCAAACCCAATTGAATCCAATTCAATTGAACTTGATCCAAAAATAATTACTCAATCAAATTGAGTTAATCAGTGATCAAATCACTAATTAAATCTCTCATAAATACTGAGTCCAAATCCGATGGGCAATCAGACATCAGAGTCCATCAATATGAAATCCTGATCAAAAAAGTCTTAAACTAGTGGGACTCTTGACCCCGGTACCCAAAATATGTGGAACTCATGATCAAAAAATTCTGATTCTCGATCACAGAGTTTCAGACACGTAGGACTCAAAGTCTACGAGCATTAGGACTCTTCACCAGCCATCAGATTAGATAGGAACCTCTAATGTGTGTGACCCCGTAGGTTCGAACCTAAGCCAGTAGCACAGGAGCCAATTCCTATACTAATCGAAGTGACCATCTAGCAATGGTACTCGACGTCCAGATAGGTCGAATAGTTGTAATCGCAACACTCAGAACCTACGTGAATATGGTTACTGTATAATTCATCCCTTTTGACCCCTGTGTTTAGGATGACTCAGGATTAAACTGTCAACCCTGATTAGATCATCCGAATCGTGCTCAACTCAAACAGTCCTGTGTCACGAAATTCAGTGCAGGGGTAATATGGTAATTTTAAAACTTTTTCAAAATTATGATTTTACAGAAAAAAATATTAATTAATCTAATTAATTAATATGTATTTATCCTACACTAGGATCTAAATATGATATACAGCATGCATGCATTTAAATTTGAAATTCGAATTTGAACAGTAAACACTTTACTGTAATGTGTTCAGAACATAATACCTTTATGCGGGTAGTCGATCTCCATAATTTGATCACTGTCGGAAGGCTCTGATCGCCGCAACGCAGCCACACAGTATGTCTGACCTCTGCGGATCATCCACACGAGGCTCCCGATCTGATCGGCTCCTCACGGGTGCTAGCTCGTTGTAGAGCACTTTCGACGGCCGATACTGATCGAACTCCTTCGATCGATGTCTGTCGATTCTTTGGATACTCTGGATCGTTAGCAGACATGCTTGAGAGGATGTTGAAGATCTTTCTAAAATTTGGTGAGCTCACGACACTCGTAGCTCACCTTCTCACTTTCCGAACCCCAGGTTGAAATCCTAGGGTACACTAAGAAAAACTCTGCGCCCTTTTTTCTTTCTTTTTCTCTCGGAAAGTTTTGGACCTTCACCTCATGCAGAAAGGTTCCTCATGCCCCAAACTTTTTTTCCAAAAAATTCTACGCACGCCCCATCCTTCTCCTCTTTTTAAAACAACGTCGAACGTGTCTTATCCGCGTGAGAAGATAAAGACAAGTGGTTATACATTTGAATTCAAATCAAATTTAAATTCAAATGAAAACCAACTCATCCCTATCCACTTATGGCATAAGAAGAGAAGGGTGTGGACTTTTTGTGCATGAAAATGTTTCACGAGAAATCTTTTCTCGTGTAAGTTATGTGGCGCACAAGATGGATAAGCATGAAGGCACAAGAGATAAGTTATCCATTCAAATTCAAACACGCATTGAATTTGAATGGTTAACTAATCAGCTTTATCCATTCATATGGTGCACAAATATGGGCGTGGGGAGGGCTTTGTGTGAGAAAAAATTCATGAGAAGTTTCTTCTCGTGAATTCAAATGGGCGCAGAGATTTAAGGTGGTGTAGGGATTCAAATTCAAATGGTGGTTTGATCTTAATTGAACCAACCTAATCAAAATAGGTTAAGCACAATTAGACTAAATTAAATCTAACTTAATTAGACTTAATTAGGCTTAATAAAATCTTAATCAAATCAGAAATTGACTAAGCCCAACCCCTGATCAAATCAGGGACCAAACCATCTCGACGATTAGGTCAATTCTTAACCCAATCGGGTCAAACCCAACTGAATCCAAGTCAATTGGACTTGATCCAAAAATAATTACTCAATCAAATTGAGTTAATTAGTGACCAAATCACTAATTAAACCTCTCATAAATATTGAGTTCAAATTCGATGGGCAATCGGGTATCAAAGTCCATCAATATGAAACCTTGATCGAAGAGTCCCAAACCAGTGGGACTCTTGACCCCGGAACCCAAAATGTGTGGGACTCGTGATCAGAGAAATTTGATTCTCGATCATAAAGTTTTAAACACGTAGGACTCATAGTCCATGAATATTAAGACTCTTCATCAGCCATCAGATCAGATAGGAACCTCTATTGTGTGTGACCCTGTAGGTTCGAACCTAAGCTGGTAGCACATGAATCAATTCTTGTACTAATTGAAGTGACCATCTAGCAATGGTACCCGACATCCAGATAGGTCGAATAGTCGCAACGCAACACTCAGAACCTACGTGAATATGGTTACTGTATAATTCATCCCTTTTGACCCCTGTGTTTAGGATGACTCAGGATTAAATTGTCAACCCTGATTAGATCATCCGAGTCGTGCTCAACTCAATCAGCCCTGTGACTCCTCACTAGGACTACCCTGGCCAAGATTTTGCTAAATTGAAACATGACTGTACACAGCTCCTAAACTGGAGTGGTCAATTCCATCTTGACACACGCACCGACTAGTCAAGTACTTGACTACACCCAGCAGCCTTCCGTCACTGAATTAAAAATTCAGGTAGTCCAGTGCCTAAGTGCAGTGAGTTGCTTGCAAGTCACCTTAGCGATCTCAGGTCAGAGGGATATTTATACCCATATCCCATCGGAGTAAATCTTGACAGCAGAGATAGCTCCGGAGTCGGTCACGTTCAGTGCAGATGTACCCTTACATCTCACCTGTATGCCATACTAGTGTCTCCACACTCCTTGGTTAAGAGGACAACCAACTTATATGGCACACAACAACCTATGCTCGATAAACATTATTGTCCTTGGTAACAATGTATCATTTGGTCGCAAACAGATTTAAGGACTAAACGACAAATCCTCCTTTGTCGAGTCTAAATAGTCCTAAGGACTTCACCACAACACAGGAGTTCATTAGAAGATGATAATTTATGATGAAAAATATCAAAATAATTTTTATTTATTTATAATTTATGTACTAATACAACAAAGAGTACAACCGTCAATAGGCTGACGATTGGCTTTGGGATACTATTCCCAACAATCTCCCACTTAGCCTAAAGTCAATTGGTGCAGTATCTAATAACCATCTTCGACTTGAAGTCATCAAACTCCTTCACCGCAATGGCTTTAGTGAATGGGTCGGCCAAGTTCTCCTTTCCATCGATCTTCTAAAGGTCGACGTCACCTTGATCCATGATTTTCTGGATGAGATGGTAGCGACGCAAAATATGCTTCGTCTGCTGGTGTGCCTTCGGTTCCTTCGCCTGAGCAATGGCTCCAGTAGAGCAAAACTGGACCAACAAAGGAGGGTGCTACTTCAAGCTCGGTGATGAATTTCTTCAGCCACACCGCTTCTTTGGCAGCATCTGATGCAGCGACATACTCTGTCTCGCAAACTGAATCAGCCACTGTGTACTGCTTGGAACTCTTCCAGCAGATAGCTCCACCATTAAGGATAAAAATAAATCCCGACACACTCTTGCTGTCATCATGATCAGACTGGAAACTAGAGTCTGTAAACTCTATAAGTCTCAAGTTCGATTCACCATAAACAAGCCACTGGTCCTTAGTATTTCTTAAATACTTCAGGATGATTTTAACAACCTTCCAGTGATTCTCTCCTGGATCAGATTGGTATCTATTCACTACCCCTAGTGAGTATGCCACCTCTGGTCGTGTACATGTCATGGCGTACATGATAGATTCCACTGTCGAAGCATATAGAATTCTACCCATATGCTCTCTCTCTTGAGGTGTTGTCGGACAATCCCTCTTTGAGAGAGAAATTCTATGGCCTATCAGAAGATAGCCTTTCTTGGAATTCTCCATGTTGAACCTTTTCAGCATAGTATCAATGTACGTGGACTGGGATAAGCCAAGCAACCTTTTAGATCTATCCCTATAGATCCTCATCCCTAGGATGTAGGAAGCTTCTTCCAGATCCTTCATGGAGAATTGTGACGACAGCCAAATCTTTATTCCCTATAATGCAGGGACATCATTCCCGATTAAGAGAATGTCATCCACATACAATACAAGAAATACTACTACTGGACCATTAGCCCACTTATAAATACAGGGCTCTTCTCCATTCTTAACGAAGCCATATGTCTTGATCGTCCTATCAAAATGTATGTTCCAACTCTAGGATGCCTGCTTAAGTCCATAAATAGACCTCTATAGCCTGCACACCTTAGACTCATCTGTGGATGTAAATCCTTCAAGTTGTATCATATACACCTCTTCGTCCAGCTCTCCGTTTAGGAAAGCTATCTTCACATCCATCTGCCAGATTTCATAGTTCAGATGGGTAGCTATCGCAAGCATAATCCGAATGGATTTGAGCATTGCCACAGGAGAAAATATCTCGTCATAGTCTATACCATAACATTGACGGTATCCCTTGGCAACCAGACGGGCTTTATAGGTTTTCACCTTTCCGTCTGCACCCCTCTTCTTCTTGAAGACCCATTTACACCCTATGGGTTTTACTCCTTCGGATGGGTCAACCAATGTCCACACATCGTTGACCTTCATGGACTCCATTTCAGATTTCATGGCCTCTAGCCATTTTTCAGAGTTAGATCTCTGCATTGCATCCATGTAGGTGATCGGATCCTTATCATTTTCATCAAGTTCGACAGAATTACCATCCCAGACCAAGAAACCATAGTATCTGTCCGGTTGACGTGGTACTCTACCAGATCGCCTTAAGGGTGCATCAACAATAGACTCCAAATTTGGTCTAACCAAATTCGATTTAGGTTCAGCTACTTATGTCGATTTTTTCACCTGCCGAACTTCCTCAAGTTCAACCTTAGAGGCAACAGTCCCTTCACTAAGAAACTCCTTTTCTAAAAAGATTGCCTTAAGGCTGACAAACACCTTTTGCTCATCAGCTAGGTAGAAATAATATCTTTGGTCTCTTTTGGATACTCTATGAAATTACACTTGTCAGACCTAGGTCCAAGCTTATCTGTAATTAAACATTTAACATAAGCCAGACACCCCCAAACCCTAAGGTGCGAGAGTACTGGCTTACGTCCGATCCATAACTCATATGGCGTTTTGGTTACAGACTTACTCGGAACCCTATTTAGAAGGTAACAAGTCGATTCGAGCGCATATCCCCAGAGGAAGATCGGCAAACCAGCAAACCCCATCATGGATCGGACCATGTCCAACAAGGTTCGATTCCTCCTTTCAGACACACCATTATGCTGTGGTGTTCCAGGAGGAGTCCACTGAGAGAGAATCCCATTCTCCCCTAAATATGTCAAAAACTCATTGGAAAGGTATTCACCTCTTCGATCAGATCGAAGAGTTTTAATACACTTTTTAGTTTATTTTTCTACCTCATTTTGGAATAGTTTGAACATTTCAAACGACTCTGACTTATGCTTCATTAAATAGACATACCCATATCTCGATAGGTCGTCTGTGAAGGTTATGAAGTAGAAATATCCACCTCTTGCACTTGAGCTCATGGGTCCACATACATCAGAATGTACCAGACCCAAGAGTTCACTGGCTCTCTCACCTTTTCCAGTAAAAGGTGACTTGGTCATCTTCCCAAGAAGACAGGACTCACAGGTTGGAAGTGATTCACAATCATCTACTTCAAAAATTCCTTCTTGAGCTAACCTGTTTATCCTATTCTTATTGATATGACCTTGCCTACAGTGCCAAAGGTAGACTTCTGACACATTATCTATTCTAGAGTGTTTATCGGAGGTTTGAACCACATTAACAGGTTGTGATAGAAAGTAAATTTCATTATTTAGTTGTTCAACAAATATTGTAACACCATTCAAAATGATATTGCAAATATTTTTTTTTATTAAAAAATCATAACCATTCATGGCCAAAAGGCCTACAGAAATAATATTTAATAAAAAGCTTGGACAATAGTGACATTCACTCAGAATTACATTACGAGAATTGATTACAAGGTTTATGATTCCTAAAGCTAGAACTGAAACATTACTTCTATCTCCAACGTTCAGGAACCTCTCGCCTTCATCAAATCTCCTACTGACCTGCAGATCCTGCATCGAATTGCAAATATGATAAGGGCTTCCGTAATCCAATACCCAGGCAGTAGTATCACAAATGAAAAAGTTGCAAGGTGTTATCATATAATTACCTTGCTTCTTCTTCGGCCTGTTTGGGTCGAGGGAGGCAATGTATAGAGGACATTTCCTCTTCCAGTGCCCCTGCTTCTTGCAAAAGAAGCACTCCGCCTGGCTCTGTCGGGCTTGCGCTTCTTGGTCTGACCCTGTGCAGATGTCCCAGCATGCAGCTGCACCTTCTTATTCTTCTTCTTCTTGTTCTTCTTCCCTTTCTTAAAGGGTCGACGACCAGAAGAAGACCCTCCCACAACATTCACCGACTCCTTATGGAGCTGGTGGTCCTTCTCAAAGTTCTACAGCAATCCCAACAAGCCGTGGTAGTTCCTTGCAGGCTTTGTTATTCGAAAATAAGTAAGGAAGGAGAGGAAGGACTTGGGCAAAGAATTAAGGATCACATCCTTACCGAGCTGCTCGTGCAAGGGAAAGCCCAGTTTACTTAGGCGCTCAATCATTTCGATCATGTTCAATACATGATCAGTGACTGAGGCCCCATCCCTCATCCGAGCATTGAAAATGGCATAACTAGTTTTGTGCCTTTCAACGTTGTCAGGCATGCCAAAGGAGTCGTTCAACATTTGAAGCATCTCCTGAGGCTGGACGTTCTCGAACCTGCGACTGAACTCATCATTCATTGCCGCCAGTATAATGCACCGAACGGTGGTGCGGTCATTGAGCCACTTCTGATAAGTATCTCGGACCGTCCCTCTAGCGTTTGGGGCTGGCTCCTCAGATGCCGGATCCGTTACTATATAAAGGATCCGCTCATGCTCAAGGATGATTTTTAATTTTCGATACCAGCTATCGAAATTAGGTCCCATGAGCTTGTCATTATCTAATAATGACCGGAGTGACAGGGTAGTGGCCATAGCTGCATAAAAGAAAACCAGACCTTAATTAGTACACAAATTATTAATACTAAAGACTTGGACTTTAGTCTAAAGTTTCTCTTAGTATTTTTACGAACTGGTAGCCTCAACCTCCAATTCGAAGAATTACTTTAATTCCTTAGTGGATACTAGAATCCACACAGACTACACACAAGCCCAACTTTGGTTGGTCAACCCATGTGCATCTACGGGTAGGTTCATCATCAGTTGTTTCTCTAAACAACTTTTAGTAATTGATTTTGCTCCAGAACCTAATCAGTAGGCTTTGGCCTCCACTGAAAAGATCTGGTTAGATCCAACCATTAACATGACTTGATTTGGTGAATCGGATCAATAAATGATCAGGCCCGACTTTGGGCGGCCAACCTGACCACCATCAGAAAGACTCAAACCAAATTATCATACTATGAATGATAATTTCATTAGTCAATAAGCACCAGACTTTTGGGCCTCCAATGATTATTAAACTAATGGACTCATTATCACTTACTTAATGGGAGGCTATGATTTAGTTATCACTATAACTTAATCATTTTAGGGACCTAATAATTTTGAGAATTTTATTAAAAGATAGAAGAGAAGAAATTAACCAGCCAATTTCAATCCTCTCACTGACTTCACCAAGTCAGATTAAAAGGATTTAATTAAAGCCAGCATTAAAAGCACCTAAATCAGTCACACTGATTTACGTAATGACATGGGTGAGCCCTAATCACCAAGTGATCTAATCAAAACCTAACTCACCAGGTTGGCCAGGTAAGTGAGATCAGTGGTGGGGATATGCCATTAACTCATCAGAGATCGAATCAATGCGAGTAGCTCCCACTTAAGAACCACTGATCAAACTGCCGAACTTACCTTAGACACCAACCAGTTCATTAGTTTTAATTTGATCAACTTAGTAAATAGGGTTCCACCGCGTAGCCATGAATTAAGTCCATCTTGGTCTAGTTAAAGACATGGACTCATTCAACTACAACTATTGGAGTTGAGTCTAGAGTGTCCTTGACCTAATCTAATTCAATTTTTGATTAGATTTTATCAATTACTCTAATTTAGTCCATTTCTTTAAGCTAACCTTAGGTCTAACCCAATTATGGACCTAATCCATCTAACTCATTGACCCACAAGTTTATGCAATTGTCTTAGGTCTTAATTCACAATTCTAACCAACTTGACAACACTTAATTTTTTTAATTAAGTATTTGGACTGATGGGTCAGGGTTTGGCATTTTGAAAATAATTTTTAAATTTGAAAGATTTTATTTTTTGTTCACCAAATATGTTGATTCATTTCACAAATAGATCAGCACATTTCATAAATAGCAATCCTATTGCTAATTATATAACAGAAAATAACTCAATCAAAATAAATCATGAATATTCCTTTAGATCTAATCTAACACATTCATGATAAATTTTACAATTAAACTTTTACAATTAAGTCCTTTTACTGCTTCATCTGTATGGGATATAATTGCAGCGGCACCCCTACCGCCATACGAGACCCCATCGAATGGGAGGAGAGGGCCTTTAAACCCTACTTTTCTCCTTTGATCGGACGGCCATGGTAACCAACCCAATTCGATTACTTGCTACTTAGATCAAGTATATCTAAATATATCAATTTCAAAATTTAAATTTCAAATTTTAAATTTTAAATTTTGAATTTTAAATTTCAAACAAATTTCAAATTTCAAATTTTAAATTTTTGAATTTCAAATTTTGAATTTTAAATTTTGAATTTTAAATTTGAAATTTCAACCAAATTTTAAATTTCAAATTTTTAATTTCAAAATTTTTAATTTTGAATTTCAAATTTCAAATTTTAAAATTCAAATTTCAAAATTTGAATTTCAAACTTTTAAATTTGAATTTCAAACAACTTTTAAAATTTAAATTTTCAATTTTTAATTTCAAATTTTAAATTTAAACTTTTAGATTACAACTTAATCTACGCATGCAAATTCATATATCATATCTTAGAACCTGCTCTGATACCATTTGTTATGAAATTCAGTGCAGGGGTAAAATGGTAATTTTAAAACTTTTTCAAAATTATGATTTTACAGTAAAAAATATTAATTAATCTAATTAATTAATATATATTTATCCTACACTAGGATCTAAATATGATATACAGCATGCATACATTTAAATTTAATATTCAAATTTGAACAGAAACACTTTACTGTAATGTGTTCAGAACACAATACCTTTATGCGGATAGTCGATCTTCATAATTTGATCACCGTCGAGAGGCTCTGATTACTGCAACATAGCCACATAGCACGTCTGGCCTCTGCAGATCATCCACACGAGGCTCCCGATCTGATCGGCTCCTCACGGGTGCTAGCTCGTTGTATAGCCCTTTCGACGGCTGATACTGATCGAACTCCTTCGATCGATGTCTGTCGATTCTTTGGATACTCTAGATCATCAGCAGATGTACTTGAGAGGATGTTGAAGATCTTTCTAAAATTTGATGAGCTCACGACACTCGTAGCTCACCTTCTCACTTCCCGAACCCCAGGTTGAAACCCTAGGGTACACTAAGAAAAACTATGCGCCTTTTTTTCTTTCTTTTTCTCTCGAAATGTTTTGGACCTTCACCTCATGCAGAAAGGTTCCTCACACCCTAATCTTTTTCTCCAAAAAATTCTACGCACGCCCCATCCTTCTCCTCTTTTTAAAACAACGTCGAACGTGTCTTATCCGCGTGAGAAGATAAAGACAAGTGGTTACACATTTGAATTCAAATCAAATTTGAATTCAAATGAAAACCAACTCATCCCTATCCACTTATGGTGTGAGAAGAGAAGGGTGTGGACTTTTTGTGCATGAAAATATTTCATGAGAAACCTTTTCTCGTGTAAGTTATATGGCGCACAAGATGGATAAGCATGAAGGCACAAGAGATAAGTTATCCATTCAAATTCAAACATGCTTTGAATTTGAATGGTTAACTAATCAGCTTTATCCATCCATATGGTGCACAAATATGGACGTGGAGAGGGCTTTGCATGAGAAAAATTCACGAGAAGTTTCTTCTCGTGAATTCAAATGGGCGTAGAGATTTAAGGTGGTGCAGAGATTCAAATTCAAATGGTGGTTTGATCTTAATTGAACCAACCTAATCAAAATAGGTTAAGCACAATTAGACTAAATTAAACCCAACTTAATTAGACTTAATTAGGCTCAATAAAATCCTAATCAAATCAAAAATTGACTAAGCCCAACCCCTGATCAAATCAGGGACCAAACCATCTCGACGATTAGGTCAACTCTTAACCCAATCGGGTCAAACCCAACTGAATCTAATTCAATTGGACTTGATCCAAAAATAATTACTCAATCAAATTGAGTTAGTTAGTGATCAAATTACTAATTAAATCTCTCATAAATATTGAGTCCAAATTCGATGGGCAATCGGGTATCAAAGTCCATCAATATGAAACCATGATCGAAGAGTCCCAAACAGTGGGACTCTTGATCCCGGTACCCAAAATATGTGGGACTCGTGATCAGAGAATCCTGATTCTCATCATAGAGTTTCAGACACATAGGACTCATAGTCCACAAATATTATGATCTTCATCTGCCATCAGATCTGATAGGAACCTCTAATGTGTGTGACCCGCAGGTTCGAACCTAAGCCGGTAGCACAGGAACCAATTTCTGTACTAATCGAAGTGACCATCTACTATGGTACCCGACATCCGGATAGGTCGAATAGTCACAATCACAACACTCAGAACCTACGTGAATATGGTTACTGTATAATTCATCCCTTTTGACCTCTGTGTTTAGGATGACTCAGTGTTAAACTATCAACCCTGATTAGATCATCCGAGTCGTGCTCAACTCAATCAGCCCTGTGACTCCTCACTAGGACTACCCTGGCCAAGATTTTTTTAAATTGAATATGACTATACACAGCTCCTGAACTGGAGTGGTCAATCCCATCTTGACACATGCACCGACAAGTCAAGTACTTGACTGCACCCAGCAGCCTTCCGTCACTGAATTAGAAATTCAGGTAGTCCAGTGCCTAAGTGCAGTGAGTTGCTTGCAAGTCACCTTGACGATCTCAGATTAGAGGGACATTTATACCCATATTCCATCGGAGCAAATCTTGATAGTAGAATAGCTCCGGAGTCGGTCACGTTCAGTGCAGATGTACCTTACATCTCACCTGTATGCCATACCAGTGTCTCCACACTCCTTGGTTAAGAGGACAACCAACCAATATAGCACACAAGACCTATGCTCGATAAACATTGTTATCTTGATAACAACGTATCATTTGGTCGCAAACAGATTTAAGGACTAAACGATAAATCCTCCTTTGTCGAGTCTAAATAGTTCTAAGGACTTCACCACAACATAGGAGTTCATTAGAAGATGATAATTTGTGATGAAAAATACCAAAATAATTTTTATTTATTTATATTTATGTACTAATACACAAAGAGCACAACCGTCACAGGCTAACGATTGGCTTTGGGGACACTATTTCCAACATCCTGTGACTCCTCACTAGGACTACCCTGGTCAAGGTTTTGCTAAATTGAAATACGACTGTACACAGCTCCTGAACTGGTGTTGTCCAATCCCATCTTGACACACGCACCGACAGTCAAGTACTTGACTACACCCAGCAGCCTTCCGTCACTGAATTAGAAATTCAGATAGTCCAGTGCCTAAGTGCAGTGAGTTGCTTGCAAGTCACTGTGGCGGTCTCAGGTCGGAGGATAGTTATACCCATATCCCATCGGAGCAAATTTGACAGCAGAAAAAGCTCTGGAGTCGGTCACGTTCAGTGCAGATGTATCCTTACATCTCACCTGTATGCCATACCAGTGTCTTCACACTCTTTGGTTAAGAGGAAACCAACCCATATATGGCACACAACGACCTATGCTTGATAAATATTGTTGTCCTTGGTAACAACATATCATTTGGTCGCGAACAGGTTTAAGGACTAAATGATAAATCCTCCTTTGTCGAGTCTAAATAGTCTTAAGGACTTCACCACACACAAGAGTTCATTAGAAGATGAAATAATTTGTGATGAAAATATCCAAAATAATTTTTATTAATTTATAATTTATATACTAATACAATAAAGAGCACAACCGTCAACAGGCTGATGATTGATTTTGGGACACTATTCCCAACAATCTTCCCACTTGACCTAAAGCCAATCGGTTTGCAGTATCTAATACCCATCTCGACTTGAAGTCATCGAACTCCTCAACTACAATGGCTTTAGTGAATGGGTCAGTCAGGTCTCCTTTCCATCGATCTTCTGAAGGTCGACGTCCATTTCGATCTACGATTTTTCGGATGAGATGGTAGCGGCGCAGAATATGCTTCGTCCGCTGGTGTGCCTTTGGTTCCTTCGCCTGAGCAATAGCTCCAGAGCTGTCACAGTAGAGCAGAACTGCAACAAGGGAGGCTACTCGAGCTCGGTGATGAATTTTCTCAGTCACACCACTTCTTGGCAGCATCTGATGCAGCGACATACTCTGCCTCGCAAACTGAATCAGCCACTATGTGCTGCTTGGAACTCTTCCAGCAGACACTCACTACTAAGGGTAAAAATAAATCCCGACACCTCTTGCTGTCATCGTGATCAGACTGGAAACTAGAATCTGTAAACCCTATAAGTCTCAAGTCTGATTCACCATAAACAAGCCACTGGTCCTTAGTATTTTTAAATACTTTCAAGATGGTTTTAACAACCTTCCAGTGATTCTCTCCTGGATCAGATTGGTATCTACTCACTACCCCTAGTGAGTATGCTACATCTGATCGTGTACATGTCATGACGTACATGATAGATCCCACTGCCGAAGCATATGGAATTCTACCCATATGCTCTCTCTCTTGAGGTGTTGTCGGACAATCCCTCTTCGAGAGAGAATTCCATGGCCTATCGGTAGATAGCTTTTTTTGAAATTCTCCATGCTGAACCTCTTTAGCATAGTATCAATGTACGTGGACTGGGATAAGCCAAGCAACCTTTTAGATCTATCCCTATAGATCCTCATCCCTAGGATGTAGGAAGCTTCTCTCAGATCCTTCATGGAGAACTGTGACTACAGCCAAATCTTTATTCCCTGTAATGCAGGGACATCATTCCCGATTAAGAGAATGTCATCCACATACAATACAAGAAATACACTACTGGACCATTAGCCCACTTATAAATGCAGGGCTCTTCTCCATTCTTAACGAAGCCATACGTCTTGATCGTCCTATCAAAACGTATGTTCCAACTCGGATGCCTGCTTAAGTCCATAAATGGACCTCTGTAGCCTGCACACCTTAGACTCATCTGTGTGAATCCTTCAGGTTGTATCATATACACCTCTTCGTCCAGCTCTCCATTTAGGAAAGCTGTCTTCACATCCATCTGCCAGATTTCATAGTCCAGATGGGCAGCTATCGCAAGCATAATCCGAATGGATTTGAGCATTGCCACAGGAGAAAATATCTCGTCATAGTCTATACCATAACGTTGACGATATCCCTTGGCAACCAGACGGGCTTTATAGGTTTCCACCTTTCCGTCTGCCCCTCTTCCTCTTGAAGACCCACTTACACCCTATGGGTTTTACTCCTTCGGGTGGGTCAACCAATGTCCACACATCGTTGACCTTCATGGACTCCATTTCGGATTTCATGGCCTCTAGCCATTTCTCAGAGTCAGGTCTCTGCATTGCATCCATGTAGGTGATCGGATCCTCATCATTTTCATCAAGTTCGACAGGATCGCCATCCCGGACCAAGAAACCATAGTATCTTGGTTGACGTGGTACTCTACCAGATCGCCTTAAGGGTGCAGGAACAATGGGCTGATCTGATCTAACCAAATCCGGTTCAGGTTCAGCTACTTGTGTCGATTTTTTCCACCTGTCGAACTTCTCAAGTTCGACCTTAGAGGCAACAGTCCCTTCACCAAGGAACTCCTTTTCTAAAAAGATTGCCTTAAGGCTGACAAACACCTTTTGCTCATCAGCTAGGTAGAAATAATACCCTTTGGTCTCTTTTGGGTACCCTATGAAATAACACTTGTCAGACCTAGGTCCAAGCTTGTCCGTAATTAAATTTAACATAAGCCGGACACCCCAAACCCTAAGGTGCGAGAGTACTGGCTTACGTCCTATCCATATCTCATATGGCATTTTGGTTACAGACTTACTGGAACCCTATTTAGAAGGTAACAAGCCGATTCGAGCGCATATCCAGAGGAAGATCGACAGACCAGCAAACCCCATCATGGATCGAACCATGTCCAACAAGGTCGATTCCTCCTTTCAGACACACCATTATGCTGTGGTGTTCCAGGAGGAGTCCACTGAGAGAGAATCCCATTCTCCCAAGATATGTCAGAAACTCATTGGAAAGGTATTCACCTCCTCGATCAGATCGAAGAGTTTTAATACACTTTTAGTTTATTTTTCTACCTCATTTCGGAATAGTTTGAACATTTCAAACGACTCCGACTTATGCTTCATTAAGTAGACATACCCATACCTCGATAGGTCATCTGTGAAGGTTATGAAGTAGAAATATCCACCTCTTGCACTTGAGCTCATGGGTCCACATACATCAGAATGTACCAGACCCAAGAGTTCACTGGCTCGCTCACCTTTTTCAGTAAAAGGTGACTTGGTCATCTTCCAAGAAGACAGGACTCACAGGTTGGAAGTGATTCACAATCACCAACTTCAAGAATTCCTTCTTGAGCCAACCTGTTTATCCTGTTCTTATTGATATGACCTAGCCTACAGTGCCAAAGGTAGACTTCTGACACATTATCTATTCTAGGACGTTTACCGGAGGTTTGAACCACATTAACAGGCTGTGATAGTAAGTAAATTCATTATTTAGTTGTCCAACAAATATTGTAACACCATTCAAAATGATATTGCAAATATTTTCTTTTATTAAAAATTCATAACCGTACATGGCCAAAAGGCCTACAGAAATAATATTTAATAAAAAGCTTGGACAATAGTGACATTCACTCAGAATTACATTACGAGAATTGATTACAAGGTTCATGATTCCTAAAGCTAGAACTGAAACTTTGCTTCCATCTCCAACGTTCAGGAACCTCTCACCTTCATCAAATCTCCTACTGACCTGCAGACCCTGCATCGAATTGCAAATATGATAAGGGCTTCCGTATCCAATACCCAGGCAGTAGTATCACAAATGAAAAAGTTGCAAGGTGTTATCATATAATTACCTTGCTTCTTCTTCGCCTGTTCGGGTCCAGGGAGGCAATGTATAGAGGACAGTTCCTCTTCCAGTGCCCCTGCTTCTTGCAAAAGAAGCACTCCGCCTGGCTCTGGTCGGGCTTGCGCTTCTTGGTCTGACCCTGTGCAGACGTCCCAGCATGCGACTGCACCTTCTTATTCTTCTTCCCTTTCTTAAAGGGTCGACGACCAGAAGAAGACCCTCCCACAACATTCACCGACTCCTTATGGAGCTGGTGGTCCTTCTCAAAGTTCTGCAGCAACCCCAACAAGCCGTGGTAGTTCACTGCAGGCTTTGTCATTCGAAAATGAGTAAGGAAGGGGAGGAAGGACTTGGGCAAAGAATTAAGGATCGCATCCTTACCGAGCTGCTCGTGCAAGGGAAAGCCCAGTTTACTTAGTGCTCAATCATTTCGATCATGTACAGTACATGATCAGTGACTGAGGCCCCATCCCTCATCCGAGCATTGAAAATGGCACAACTAGTTTTGTGCCTTTCAACGTCAGGCGTGCCAAAGGAGTCGTTCAACATTTGAAGCATCTCCTGTGGCTGGGTTCTCAAACCTGCGGCTGAACTCATCATTCATTGCCGCCAGCATTATGCACCGAACGGTGGTGCGTCGTTGAGCCACTTCTGGTAAGTGTCTCGGACCGTCCCTCTAGCGTTCGGGCTGGCTCCTCAGGTGCCGGATCCGTTACTACATAAAGGATCCGCTCATGCTCAAGGATGATTTTTAATTTTCGATACCAGCTATCGAAATTAGGTCCCATGAGCTTGTCATTATCTAATAATGATCGGAGCGACAGGGTAGTGGCCATAGCTGCAAAAGAAAACCAGACCTTATTAGTACATAAATTATTAATACTAAAGACTTGGACTTTAGTCTAAAGTTTCTCCAGTATTTTTACGAACTGGTAGCCTCAACCTCCAATTCGAGAATTACTTTAATTCCTTAGTGGGTACTAGAATCCACACAGACTACACACGAGCCCAACTTTGGTTGGTCAACCCATGTGCATCTATGGGTAGGTTCATAACCAGTTGTTTCTCTAAACAACTTCTAGTAATTAATTTTGCCCCAGAACCTAATCAGTAGGCTTTGGCCTCCACTGAAAAGATCTGGTTAGGTCCAACCATTAACATGACTTGATTTGGTGAATCGGACCAATAAATGATCAGGCCCGACTTTGGCCGGCCAACCTGACCACCATCAGAAAGACTCAACCAAATTATCATACTATGAATGATAATTCCATTAGTCAATAAGCACCAGGCCTTTGGGCCTCCAATGATTATTAAACTAATGGACTCATTATCACTCACTTAATGGGAGGCTATGACTTAGTTATCACTATAACTTAATCATTTTAGGGACCTAATAATTTTTGAGATTTTATTAAAGGATAGAAGAGAAGAAATTAACCAGCCAATTTCAATCCTCCCACTGACTTCACCAAGTCAGATTAAAAAAGATTTAATTAAAGCGGCATTAGGAGCACCTAAATCAGTCACACTGATTTACCTAATGACATGGGTGAGCCCTAATCACCAAGTGATCTAATCAAAACCTAACTCACCAGGTTGGCCAGGTAAGTGAGATCAGTGGTGGGGATATGCCATTAACTCGTCAGAGATCGAATCAATGCGAGTAGCTCCCACTTAAGAACCACTGGTCAAACTGCCGAACTTACCTTAGACACCAACCGGTTCATTAGTTTTAATTTGATCAACTTAGTAAATAGGGTTCCACCGTAGCCATGAATTAAGTCCATCTTGGTCTAGTTAAAGACATGGACCCATTCAACTACAACTATTGGAGTTGAGTCTAGAGTGTCCTTGACCTAATCTAATTCAACTTTTGATTAGATTTGACCAATTACTCTAATTTAGTCCATTTCTTTAAGCTAACCTTAGGTCTAACCCAATTATGGACCTAATCCATCTAACCCATTGACCCACAAGTTTATGCAATTGTCTTAGGTCTTAATTCACAATTCTAGACCAACTGACAACACTTAATTCTTTTAATTAAGTATTTGGGCTGATGGGTCAGGGTTTGGCATTTCGAAAATAATTTTAAATTTGAAAGGTTTTATTTTCTGTTCACCAAATATGTTGACTCATTTCACAAATAGATCAGCACATTTCATAAACAGCAATCCTATTGCTAATTACATAACAGAAAATAACTCAATCAAAATAAATCATGAATATTTTTAGATCTAATCTAACACATTCATGATAAATTTATAATTGAACCTTTATAATTAAGTCCTTTCGCTGCTTCATCTGCATGGGATATAATTGCAGCGGCACCCCTACCGCCATAGGAGACCCCATCGAATGGGAGGAGAGGGCCTTTAAACCCTACTTTTCTCCTATGACCGGACGACCATGGCAACCAACCCAATTAGATTACTTGCTACTTGGATCAAGTATATCTAAATATACCAATTTCAAAATTTAAATTTTAAATTTAAATTTCAAATTTTAAATTTCAAAAATTTCAAATTTTAAATTTTTGAATTTCAAATTTTTGAATTTAAATTTTGAATTTAAATTTAAATTTAACAAAAATTTAAATTTCAAATTTGAATTTAATTTTTGAATTTGATTTTGAATTTTAAATTTAAATTCAAAATTTAAATTTTGAATTTAAATTTTATTTTGAATTTTGAACAAATTTCAAAATTCAAATTTTAAATTTTAAATTTTAAATTTTAAATTTAAATTTTAGATTACAACTTAATCTAGCATGCAAATATATATCATATTTAGAACCCGCTCTGATACCATTTGAAGTAAATTTCAGTGCAGGGTAAAATGATAATTTTAAAACTTTTTAAAATATATAGTAAAAAATATTAATTAATCTAATTAATTAACATGTATATACCCTACACTAGGATTAAATATGATATATAGCATGCATATTTAAATTTGAAATTCAAACTTCTACAGTAAACAATTTACTGTATGTTCAGAACACAATTACCTTCATGCAGGTAGTCAATTGCGTAATCTGATCACCGTCTGAAAGGTCTGATCATTGAAATGCAGCCACACAGTATGTCTGGCCTTGTGGATCATCCACACGAAGCTCCCGGTCTGATCGGCTCCTCACGAATGCTAGTTCGTTGTAGAGCCCTTTCGACGGTCGATGCTGATCGAACTTCTTCGATTGATGTCTGCTAACTTTTAGATACTTTGGATCATTAGTAAAGATGGTAGAGAGGTTGATGAAGCTCTCCTAAAGTTTGGTGGGCTCACGACACTCGTAGCTCACCTTCTCACTTCCCGAACCCAGGCAAAAACCCTAGGTTACTCACTGAAAATCCTGCACCCACTATTGTTTCTTTTCTTTCTTTTTCTCTCGAAAGTTTTTGAACTTCCTACTCATACACAAGGCTTCCTCACACCCACTATTCACTCTCTAAAAATTTCTACACATGTCCCACCTCCCTTTCTCTTTTAAAACAGTGCAAGACAGGTCTTATCCGCGTGAAAGGATAAAGAAGATAAGTTGGTTGCACACTTGAATTCAAATCGAATTGAATTCAAATACAAACTAACTCATCCTTATCCACTCTGGTGTGAGAAGAGAGGAGGCATGGCTTCTTTATGCATGGAGAGTTTACATGAGAAACTCTTTCTCGTGTAAAGCAAGGGGTGCACAAGATAAGGTGGGTGGCGCATGGAAAGTTGGTTGCCCATTCAAATTCAAACATCCTTTGAATTTGAATGGCCAACTAACTTATTTTTATCCAGATAATTGGTGCACAAGGGTGGGCATGGGATGCCTTCTGCATGGGAGAAAATTCATGAGAAGTTGCTTCTCGTGAATTCAAATGGGCGCAGAGAAGTGAGGTGGCGCAGGGAGTTGAATTCAAAAGGTGGTTTGATCATAATTGAACCAACCAATCAAAAATAGGTTAAGCATAATTAGACTCAGTTAAATCTAACTTAATTAGTTTATTTAGGCTCAATAAAATTTTAATCAAATCAAGAATTGACTAAGCCCAACCTGATCAGATCAGGGACCAAACACACTTAGCGATTAGGTCAACACTTAACCTAATCATTCAAACCCAACTGAATCCAATTCAATTGAACTTGATCCAAAAATAATTACTCAATCAAATTGAGTTAATCAATGATTAAACACTAATTAAATCTCTCATAAATACTGAATCCAAATCCGATGGGCAATCGGCATCAGAGTCCATCAATATGAAACCCGATCAAAAAAGTCTCAAATCAGTGGGACTCTTGACCCCGGTATCCAAAATATGTGAAACTCATGATCAGAGAATCCTGATTCTCGATCACAGAGTCTCAGACATGTAGGACTTAAAGTCTACGAGCATTAGGACTCTTCACCAGCCATCAGATCAGATAGAAAC